>NW_025062956.1:600000-877622 GCF_018153295.1 Drosophila grimshawi
TTCGTGTGTGTGTGTGTGTTTGAGTGTATGCTTGTGTGTGTTGAATTTGTATGCCTGGCGTGTGCGTGGCAAACAAATAACACAGAAAAAGGGCAAAGCCAATGGCAATGCCAATGTGCCTTCTTTACCGCGTCCATCTCTGGGGCATAATTTGCGTTTAATGAGTTGTGCAAAAAGATTTTTATTCACTTAGCTGCACACACAGAAACACACCCACACACATAGGCAGACTAAGGGACAAAGGGAGGGACTCGAGCCCTATCCGCTTTGGTTGCCTCACATGGGTAACACAGGAACATAAGCCGCTTAGCCTCATTTTGGCCAAGCAAATTGAAATGATGCGCATATTGGGGCATATTCTTACATTTTTGGCAATCGGCTAATTCCTCTTTATTTCCGATTGATTTTCCATCAATAATTTAGTCATTAATGGTCGTCGTCGCAGTTTGATCGATGAACTTGCCGCCATTGAAATTTATGTGCGAAATTTGGTGCAAAGTTTGGGGAATCTCAATTATATACAAGCGGAACAATGAATTTAATGAACTCAGCTTAAGACATTAGACAGCTCGCAGAAACTTTCTGGCAGGATTGGACTGGATGGACTTAATTTATTTTCAATTCAAAATTGTAAAAACTCTAAATATGACGAAGCGAACTAAACTAAAATCACATTTAAAATATTTTATTTTTTCTCTGTAATTTTTCTGGTTAAGATATGGACAACTTTGAATCTGTGCGACTATTTGCTAGGCGACACAAGCAGTGGCAACTTAAAGAGCTCGTTTACCACTTGAAGCTAGCCATTATTCACACACACGCAGACACTCACACACTCAAGCGCACAGCAGCTGTCAGTTCATCATTTCAAGTACAACAACAACAACAATACTTAACACCACATCAAGTTAAGATGATAGCCGGCGTGACAACAACACACGCCAACTTTTCAAGATATGCGAACAGTAACAAAAGGCAGCCAAAACCCAAACACATAAATAAAAAGCCAAAGATGGAGTGAGACGGCTGTTATTTGTAGCATGCGAGTGTGAGAGAGAGAGAGAGAGAGAGAGAGAGAGAGAGAGAGAGATGGAGAGGGAAAGAACGGAAGCTGTAATTTACACAGCAGCTCCGCGTGCCTCAAAATGAACGTCGCAAACGATTTGCTGATATCGGCCACGTTGGTTCCACCCATTGCACGCCTTTATCTGACGTTTTTAGATGCGTGCCACACCATGGTATACCCTATAAGTTGCATGAAGAGGGTATATAATTTTACAACAAATTTAAAGTTGAAAATAATCAAGACTTTAAATACCCATTATTACAAATTGAGAAGACAAAAATAACTGTAAAGAAAATGATTCATATTTTCTTTCGAATTTATTTAATATCCCAATTGTTTCCTTAACTCCTTGTGAACAGACTTGGAGGAGAATAAAAAGAACATTGTTCAAAATCCAATCTTATGTACCTAAAAAAAAACAAGATTAAGAAAAGTAACCAAATTTCGTTGTTATAGACAAATTAAAATTCCCACTGCTAAAATCTTCGACAGGGTTTCCCCTAACTCGATCATTCTGAGTTGGCCATTTTTCTGCACTTCGATACGCATTTGGATGTCGCTTTGCAACATCATTGTCTTTTGGCTCGTGTCGATTGTCGCCTTCCGTTCTGGGGCCCAATCATTTTACGTCCCATAAAACATAAATAGAAATCGATGCTCGGCCCGCGAGTGCACACACACCCGCTCCCCTATTACGGCCCACCAAACCACAAGCATTGGCTGTTTCATTGCCATTTCGATTGTCATTGTTTCGTCTGCCCAGCTAAATTTGAATTACTATAAAAAAATAAAAATAAAACTCAAAATAGAAAGAAAATCCTTACCAAAGGCTGCTTGGATGGACAGACGAAGGCATGAGTGGTGCTTTGGAGGTGGGGTATTGCAGTTGGAGTATACCACACGTAGTATCTGTCGTCTGTCCCTTATTTTTGTTGTTGTTGTTTTTGTTGCTTGATTGGTGCCATCCTTGGCTCGACATTGTAACGCGCTCCCCAGGGCAACATTTGGCGGTTTTTTTTTTAGCTATGCTGCCTGTGGCGGTCGAGTCTATAATGCAACATTATTTTATGTCGAGCGAAGCAATTTATTGAATTTTCTCCATGGCTGCCGCCGCCTTTCCTTCTTTTCCTTCTTCTCCACGTTCACTTTCGGTTTTAGCTTTACAATTTAGCTTTTTTTTGGGTTTCGGGATTTGGGGTATTTGCTTCGCTCTCTCTTGTGTTGAAGTATTTTATAGCTCTTTTGGCGTATATCAATAAATTTTTAATACATATGATAAAGTGCGTCAAATGATGATTGAAATTGGGCTTCAATTTCAATGCGAACTTCCCCTCTGTGACATCTTGGGTAAATGTTGTTGCAACTGACTAAATTGGTTGCCAAAGGTTATTTCATCTCAGTCGAGTGCTCAATGCACTAAACTCAAATCACTTTTAGTCCTTTGTAAGCATGCCCGCTCACGCACCAGCACCCGCTTCCGCTCCCCCGTCCTTCTTTCCTTGCCGATATCTTTGCTGATATATTTTGCAGATAGCTTTGCCATTTGGCATTCGCCAATTGAATGGGCAGCAGAAGTGATAAGAAAAATGCAATTTTCTGCTCACATGATAAAAGTTGAAATGGCGGCTTGATGGGAAGGGGTTGCTACCATTGCTAAGTAGCTTAGCAACAGTTGAGCAAAGTCTGCTGCCTGCTGCTTTTCAAGCAGTGCCCAATTCAATTGGCCCAATCAAGTCAATGACAATTCCACTAAATTTGTGATTTTTATGCAAATTTAAACGAAATATTTGCATAGAGCGAGTGAATGGAATGAGACATTAGCTTCCATCGATTTGGGACTGCGCCACGCCCAGTTTGTCTGGGCAAGTTTAATTACTATTTATGTGTGTGTGTGTGCGTGAGTGTGCTTGTGTGTGAAGCAACTGAATTCACACACTTTTTAATGCAACACCGTTGGCAATAATTTATAATACTAATTAAAATTTGGAACACGCACACACACACAACCGCTTAAACAATCAGGATAGAAAATACGCCGCTGGCATTGAAAATTTTCATTTGCATGCAGACAATAATTCACACACACACAAAATACGGCAGTCACGTGAGTGTGTGTGTGTGTGTGTGTGTGTGAGTTTGCGTAAGTGTGATTGTGTATGTGACCTTAATCAATCAAATGTTAATTAAGTTTCCAGTCAAAGACAGCCGAATGCCAAACTAACCAACAATCTTCAGAAATGTTTGCGTCTTTGTCTTACTCCACCTCCACCTCCCCCTCCCCCTCCCCCACCCTTTTTCGCTCGCTCTTTTCAAATATTAAATTGGGTTGCACCACTCCTAAAAATTTGGCGTCTCTGTTGCTTAGATAACAATGATTGCGCATACACAACGTGTAATGTCCACTCGCCTAATGGAAAATGCACACATTAAATAAAATTAGGCACTTGGCATCTTCAAGCACAAAAGCGCAACCGGAAACGGAAATACTATGCAGCACGTGTCGTCCGCTTTCCCACCCGCGCACTCGCACTCTCTCTCCCTCTCTCTCTCTCTCTCTCTCTCTCTCTCTCTCTCTCTCTCTGTAGTTCTCCTTAACGCGCTAACTCTAACAACATATATCTGTGACATTGGCTTGTTTGTAATGGTTTTTTGGTTAACATGCGCACAGATTGATGCGTGGCCAAAATTGTACACAGCCGCAAATTGTGGCAATTTCGGTTGCTATCAGCACACACCCTTACACACATATACCCCCAGAGAGAAGGCACGCTTTTATGCTAGTATAACGCCATACAAATGGCCAAGCAGTAACTGTCTGTTGCCTGTTGTGCTCCCACTCATAGCAGGGACCACAACAGCACTGGAGTCGATGCTGAAGACACTGTTACGGCTTGCCAGCTCGTCTAGCCTGACTATCTGTGCCATATTTTAGTTTATGACCGGGCTGAGTTATGCAATGGACTGCAATTTGGCTAGACAGCTACTTGAACACTTTATAAAATCATATTAAAATGCAATAAATTGAATAACATCTTAAATGTAAATGAATATTATTCAAGTGTTGGCCTGTCTAACAATGCAATTTATAGTTGGCCATTTTGTGACAAGCAGACACAATTTTAAAGTCATTAAAGATTTGTTTTACGACGAGATGTTCGTATACTTTAAAGTTCACTTCTAACTGGACATTTATTTATCACCTGTGCGTCAAGCAAAATTAACGTTTGTCAAGTGCCACAAGGAGTATACGCCAATGTGACGACTGGAACTACAGCATCTGCATCGTGCGTGGCAACGGAGCACAGTGACAAGCGTCGCAAAGCGAACGGCCATCTCGGAAGCACCTTGGGTATTTGGGCATTACAATTTTATCCTGAAATTTGTAACGCATCTAAAGAGACAATAGACTATAAGTCATCAGTTTTAAAGCTTATTGTTGGAGCCGGTTAAATTGGATCACTATATTATAGTATATATAGTTGCCAAACGAATAATTAATCGAAAATCTAATTTTTGCATGAGAAACATTTTTATTTAACAAGATATCCGAACATCGGATACCCATAAGATATAGCCTTCATAGAAATAATCGTTTATCTTTTTAAATGTGTAGCGAAATTTAGATATCAGCGGATGCACGTGGTCTGAACGGGTATTAAATATTCGACGTGGCCGAAGATTTTTATTTTTCTGTTGAATTTACACAACAATCTGCTTTTTTCCACAAGCGCGCCTGGCAGCTGTAACTGACAGTCGTCAGAATGCCACACAAAAGACAAAGTCTGGCATGTGGATATGGATGAGTTGCAATGGGATGCTGGGATGTCGCTCTGGATATGCGTGCATAAGGAGAAGAAATGTTAGCAAGCAGCATTTTATTTGCAACAACATTTCAACGCCATTTTCGATGCAAGCATCTATTTATACCCATATGTATATGCTACACACTAACTCTGACTGAACTGCTGCCCAGATAAGATGGCGATACAGCCAAGTAGGTAGCTTGACATCGGCCTTGATTATCGGCCGGAATATTGAGTTGCCTTACACTCAGTTCCATGTAAACCACTGAAGCTAATCAGCTCAAGCTTGAGAGCCAAGTCTGGAAATGGTTTCTTCAGGCTCTCAATATATATAAGAGGTAATTGCTTTTGAAGCGACTGTGAAAAATTGCAGTTAAATTCGGTTTGTAACTGTTACAGCTGAACCCGTTCGAGCGCCTGCCTGGGACAGATGTCAAAAATGTTGCTGTTTTTAAACAGCAAAAAAAAAAAAAAAAAATACACAACGAAAAAATTTCAACTGAAATGAAATTTGGTTAAAGTTCGTTGGACATGTTGCCTGGCTGCATATTCAATGAACGTGTTCGCGATGCCAGTGGGCCAAATGCGTTTACTGGCTTAACTTCATTTAACCAACTTTTTGCATGACATTCGCCACAAGCCAAAAACAAAATATAAAAAATAAAAAAATACAAACGTTGAACAAATCGGAACGAAATAATTGAATTTTCATTTCCGTTTTATGTGTTTACTTCCGCCGCGTTCTCGACGCAGTCAACATTTCACGATTGTGATGGCCTTATAAATGCGAAACTGCTTCCAATCAGATCTTCAGCCACAAAACCTCCTATACGTATGTGTGCCCCACTTTCATTCCGATTTCGACCTATTTGTATACAAAAGCACTCAATTTTTGGCAGGCTTGAAAACTTTTTAAGTCAATTGTCAGAAAGTTTCTAACGTCTTTGCTGCCACGCCCCCTCACCCCCTCCCATTGTCGTTGTTATTGGCATCTCCTGTTTCCGCCGAAATTGAAATATAATTCGGTAAAGTTTTGCCGCACATGGCCATAAATCAATGGCAGCCGAAAGGCGGCAAACTGAAATTGATTTAAGCCCCAGCGTGTCATGGGCGTGGTCGCCAATCAAATGAGACACAGTCTCACACAATGTGGTCAGCTGCATTTTCTGCTAACTAACTCAGCAACAGACTCGGACACATGGCCTAAATTAAATACATCAGCGTAAACCACATTTTGAATCGAGTGAACGACTAAAGCCACTCACTCGAAACTGAAAAATACTTCAGCTGCATATTCATTTTGCAATTTGACTGACAGTCATTTTCATGAGCGAGCTTGGAACTCGCTGTATGTTCACAGTATTAGCATAAGCTGAATATGCAACCTTTAGTGGCTGGCTACTGGTTGTAAACTCTCAACAACTAACCATAAAAATAAAACACAGAACCAAAGTAATCGCTGAACCGCAAATCGCGAGTTTTATGGTAAGTTCTATCAGCTGCATATATCTAAGCACTTGCAATCATATTCCCCATTGCTATTTTTTTTATTTATAGTTTTTTTGTTTTTTGGTATTAAAACATGGTTCATCAAATTTCAACCGGCTGTCATTCGTCTACCGTCTCTTAGCTGTTATTTTGTTGCTGGTTGGTCGTTCTCACATGCCAGGTAGAGAGAAAAGTCCAACTTCAAACCTTGCTTATTGCTGGTTCATTCTGCTCAGAGCGTCGCCTCGCTTGCACATTTAATTAAGTTTACGGCGGCTGCACACGGAAAGGACGAGGCACACAACTCGCCCCGGATCCTGCAACGCATCAAGGACTTAAGAGGCGAAAGGCTGCTATTAATTAAAGTCACTAAGCCAAAAGTTTGTATCAACAATTGGAATATTAATGAATCAACTAATGAGAGTTCGCAGAAATACGCATCACAATTGTCGTGTGTATGAGTGCGGGTGTGTGAAACTAACTAAAGGTATTATTAAATGTTTTGCTGTAAGCAGCTCCACCTGCCAACCATCAGATCAAAGGCGCACGAAATCCTCAGCCGCAAATCCTGTCTGGCGGCCACAAATCATGCATTGCCTTTCAGACAGTTCGTCCAATTATTGGCCAACTCTTTGTGTACCACTTTGGCATGTCGACGTGCAAAATCGGCTCAAGGCGCTAGTGGACCTAATCAACCTACACATGCTCACTTCACACTGAGAACATGGGTCGCTTTAATAAATAACGACAACGAGTTCGAAACACTGGCTTAAGAGCTGATGATGCCCCTTTGAAGTGTGTTTGGCCAATAATACACTTTTATTTGGGTTGTTCGGTAAACAACTAGCCAAAAGATGTGCTCAAAATATACATGTATGTATATTAACAAGAACTAAATTTAATAACTGAAAATATTTATTATGTAAATGTAAAATTGTATATATTATATATCTTCTCCTCTGGCCTATTCAGATCCGTTCTCTTGTTCTCTCTTTCTGCTCAAATCAAATGCTTAATCGATACTTTTAGACTCTCGTTGATTATATTTGTTACTCTTAAGCTTTCGTGGTATTTTTGTAAACCAGCCTTACGCCTATCATTATGTTGTACCAATCTAAAATGCTTAAAAATGTGTGAGTGAACAAAGTTTTTCATTGTACATTAAATTACATTTATTACATTTGATTCGGTTATTAAACGGTTTGCTGAACCGTTTGAGTTGTTCATAAAATAAGCCCAACATACATAGAGGCAGAAGTTGGGAACATATTAAATATTTAAACCGCTTGTCGTACGCAAATCCTGCAATCGACTTATATTAAATACACGCCAACAACAAAACTTGCAGATAAGCAGTTGCGTGCGGGTAAACAATGTGCAAATCCCAGTGCAGCAGCAAATGGCAACAGCAACAGTAACAGCAGCAGCAGCTGAAGCAGAAGCAGCAGAACGAGAACGAGCTTTGGGAGCAGTAGTAGAAACAGACGCTTTAATTCCGTTTGCAATTCCAATGGTGGCGGCAAGTTGGAGTTGCGAGTTGAGAGTTCCCCTGCCAATCGCTTGGCATTTACATTTAAGCTGATAAGCAGAGTGCTTCCGCCTCCACGTCTTCCAACACCTGAACTCATCTCATTTCAATTGGTGCAATCTCACCTGTGCCTCGACAGCAAAGTTTGTTGTGCGTCAATGTCGCAAGTTTATGAAATCGCAAGCGTTGGAAAATTTACATTTGAGGCACGCACTTTACATTATTAATGCCAGACGCTAAGGGCGGCGCTAACAAAAAATTAGTTGCCAACGGATGTGGCAATGTGTGTGGTACCCATATAAGTTATGCAGGCATATAGTATGTGCGTGCGTATGTGTATGTGTGTGTGTGTATGTATATGAATGTTTGTTGGTAAATGCTTCAGCCATTTGGCAAATGTATCGCATTTCGTTTTGTGTGTTTGCACTTTTGCGCATCGCTGAGAATTTTCCAATTTTGCTGCTAATATTTAGTAATCAAGTAATAGGTACATACACATACACAGCACAGTATACATACACATTACAGTGAGTATGTGCGCTTATGAATATATGAGTGAGGCACTTGTGCGTGTTATTGTTTGATTTTTGCACAAAAATTGATTGGAAATTTATAAGCTAAACTTTTTTATAGTACATTTTCGATTTTTTGGTTTTGTTTTGTGCCGCACAGAAAGAAAAACTTAAATAAAACACAAAAAAAAATTTGCGGAATTGTTATTCTTTTGTTGCTGTTGTATTTTTATCTGCTGCCATTCACAGCACTTGAATAGGTCGCCCCATGTGTCTAGTGTGGGTGTTCGTGTGTGGCTATTGACTCTTCTACATATTGCCACCCATATGCAGAATTATAAATGGAAATGGAAAGTGCCGAAAAAAAAAATTGTACGTGATTTCCAACAAAAAATCATTTGAGTAGTTTTCCACAGCAGGCTTTGGACCTCCTCTAAAGCACTCTGTCAAAACGAAGCTTTTCAAACTAAAACAAATCATTCTACGTACGGGCTTCGTGACGCGCACATCACATAAATGTAAGTTAGATAGAAAAATATTTTTAAAAAACCAACACGCATTTTATTGTAATAAATATTCAAACGGTCAAAAAAATGTAGAAATACTAAGAGAATATAATAAGTAAAAGTTTTTGAGCTATATAAAATAGTTTGATTGTACAAATTAAATTGTTGGTGAATATAACATGCGAAAATATTTTGATAAATTACTCACATTTATTTTCTTCCACACCTGAAGCCCTTTAACTTATTTCATTCAAGCCATCAACGTTCTGAAGCCGCAATCATGATCAAGATATTGACCAATCTTTTGCTCCTGATATGCTGTAAGTATGCCAATTTATTTATACTTGAATAGTGAGTGCTCTCCTTTTGTCTGTCTGTATGACTGCAAATTGTTTTATTTGTTTTCTGCCAATACTCAGTAAGCCTTGCATTCGAAATCCTATAGTCATTGACTTCAGAGTGTTGATTACTTTCACTTCCATATTCAGATCAGAGTGATATGCAGAAGTGGTTGTTTTTATTTTAAAATACAAAGACTCTATTGTCTATTTCATCCGTTTAGTTGGCTGCTTTTTGCTGCCTGAGCCTGGAGAAACATTGCGCATCAAACGCTCCGATAGCCTGGCCAATGTAACTAACAACAGTAGCAACAACACCGGGTTGCCGTTGGTTTCCTTGACGGCATTTGCTGGCGCCGCTAAGCCACAAGTCAAGACTACGGACAAAACTGAAACTGACGTTGCCACAGCCACAAATGCTGCAGCAGATGCAGTTGCTGAGAAAAAGCTGCAGCTGCTGGATGATTTTCAGCCCAGTGAATATTTGACGGGGGGACGTATGCAGCGCTGCAAGCGTCGCGAAGAGCCCAAGAGCGCTCATCATGTGCACCACCACAATGCTGACGCTTCAAATGCCGCACCACCATATGTGTACTTCAACAAGCTGGTCTCGCCAGATGGCAAGCAGGAGCTTAAGGAGTTTCAGCTGATGGCACCCGGTGTAGTAATTGAGAGCATGCAACATGACATAAACTATGGAAATGCAGCTGGCGATATGGGTGGTGTGTTGGTCCTCAACGCGGATTCCAATCCAAGTGCACAAATTCGTGGAATGAGCAAACCCAAGCATTATCATAAGCACAAATCGTCGCTGGCGCTGCCGCCCTTTCTGTATATGTTGCAACAGATGCTACAGCCTAACTTGAATGTGGACATGGTAGACTCCTCGTCAGTGCAACGTAATCGAATGGATGCACCGATCTATCAGTTCCTCGACGGCGCTGTGGATAATGCGTTGCGCAACAACCACGATATATTTGATCGTGAACGTGAGATCGAGCTCAGCGATAAGGATTCAGATAAGGGTGAATCGCTGATGGGAAAGAAAACAAGTGCAGAGCTCACTAAGGAGGAAAAGCTGAAGGAGTCTGTTGAGCAACTTTCAAGTCGTAAGGAGAATGAACTTATTCTCAGCTGCCCCATACACCATGAGCATCATGCCACTAGTAACGGTGAAAGCATTGACGATGATGTCGTCCTGGTAAACGAGTGTCATATTATCTAATCACCAATAACAACTGAAGAAGTGTAGGACATTATATAAGGGGATTCTTAGAGAAGCAGTTAAATACTTTGGCTTGTAGAAAAATGATAGCAAAATTGTAGATAGGTATTCATATTTCTTTATTCACTGTTGCTCAACAATATGTATGTTTGTTTTTGGGTTTCAAGTTCAACACCGACCGTTAATCAAAAAAAGTGGTTTTAGCGGTGTAAGGAACTAAAATATATTTTAAAAAAAAAGTTAAAATTATTTGCTGCTTTTCATTCAAGGCTATAAGAAATTTCCAATTTCGAAAATGATCGAATATTTATTTTGGAAAGCTTAAGAATTTAATTTAATAAAAGTACAGCGGGAACGTTATGCATGACGTTCTCATGGAGTTCGTTGCATTTTAGTTTCGCTTTGGCGCGTCAAAATTCAATAAACTTGCAATTTAAATGTTCCGTTGAAGCATAAACTCGTAAATTATTTATTAACATTGTAAACTTATACTTAACATTCATGGCTAGCGATTGAGTTAGTATTGATTATAAATTTATCCAAAGTGCAGTAGTAATTCAGAGGACCGAAGTCAAAGTTACCTCCAGAATTCCTAATACAAATCGATTGACGAAAATTGATATGCTGCGTGTAGCAAATACTAGTCAATACACACACATTCACGCACACGCTTACACACACACACACACCCCCACACCAACATTCACATTCGCATTCTGGGTATGTGCGCCTAAGGCAAAAGTTTTGCCTGCGGTTTGCTGCTAAATGCTAAGAGTTGCTAATTTCTTATACAATAAAACTAATATGTGCGAGTGTGTAATTGTGTGGATATGTGTGTGTATATGTGTATGCAATACATGGACATTAAATGGAGCACATAATATACTGAAAGTCAGAAAAGCATTGAAAGACAAAACCCAACCCAAGGAAAATGCCATGCGAATGTCAAGGGTTCTTTAGCTACATCATAAATACAAAATTGTTTTGCAAATACATTTTGTCAGCATGTGTGTGCGTGTTTGGGTGTGTATTTGTGTGTGTGTGTGTGTGTGTGTTTGAGATGTGTGGATGTTGCCTCAAGTGTAAATTCAATGTACATAGGTGCATACAAATACGCTGGGGTAAACCATAATACATAACAGCTTATATAAGAGGCAAACATGCGTGTCTGTATTAGTGTGTGTTAGTTTGTGTGTTTGCCACAATGCATAAAAGTGCAACGCAGCATTCGTAAATTGCGCAGCTGCTCCACTACTGTCCCTGGTGTGTTAGCTGGAGTGTAAATGTGAGTGCATGAATGGCTATATGTGTATGTGTTCGAGGCAGTCCATTTCAATCCACAACGCCCCTCTCAGACACCCGCTGCTCCTTAAACTAATCTAACTGTTGACCATATTCGCGACTTCGCTACTCCACATGTATATATATGTTTATATAAGTGTATATATTACATATGTTTATATATTTAGCAATACACTTATGATCAGAACACTAGGTACAACTCCATAATTTGGTTTTGACTCTTGTCTATCATGGAGACCTTCCTTAGCTTCATATTCAAAATCAAACTCATAAAAAAGTTTGTTATATTCCTATTATAATTCTAAAGAAGATCACATCTCAGAGTCTCCACAAATCAACTCAAGGCAGATAAGTAAGGTTTAAAATCATGTGTAGTAAATAAGTAAATTAAAGCCTCAAGATCGCAAATGACAAAAAATGTCAAAAACAATAAAAACATATTAATTTGACCTTTGGTGTAAAAGCATATTCCAATCTTTACTTCCAATTGTAAATAATAAATGCAGTTGGAAAGCAACGTGCCACATTGGCTTTAGCACTGAAACGGGAACCAACACGTTTCCACCCGGAATGTGAGTGAACTTTCAATGCTGCTTAAAGAGTGTGCAACGCTTGTTTTTATAGGGGGTGTTACTGAATGTGAATAGTGCATTAGCTTGTGAACATTGTGGGGTTATGATCTCAATGACATTCGCAACCATTAGCTGATAATGCAAAGGGAACCATTCAATGAGCCATGCACCAAGTGCAAATGGCATGCTTTTAAATTCAGGAATATCCTTGAAAATAATTTGGCTAAATTCGCTTCTGAGTGGATGACAACAAGCATATTTTGTGCTCACTTTGAACATAAACAAAATATAAGTCAGACAAACGAATCGACGGCTTTTGTTAATCTTTTTTGTTGGATGCTTTCAAATTTATAGCTTCATTATGGGAGCACAGCGGAATGGGAACCAGAACACTATAATGGCTAGGGGAGAGGCGACAAGTGGGGGTGGCTGGTGAGCAGGCCATCAGACAAAGCGTTGCTATGGCTTCTATTGCCATTCGCTTAAGTTGTTGCTGTTGTTATGCTAGCTACTACTGTTGCCGATGCTGATGCTGCTCTAACTGTTATGGCTGTCATTTGGCAGCTTGTAATTATGTTTGCCACAAGTTGTTGCCAGAAAGTTGTTATCTAGATTTCATAGTCAAAAGCCATGACGGCGGGCAGCATCAAATTCAATTGAACTGTTGAGTCAGCAGCTCAGCTTAACTCATCTATAGAAAACATTTGAGAACTCATCGCCCATCACCACGTTTTCGTATAGTCTGTTAAAGCTAATTTGCAAACGCATGAAAAGTTTTTGAATTGAACTGCAAAGCAGATAAGAATCTTTTAATAAACTGAAAGTTATGGCCATTCAAAAATGTTGACTTAGAGACCTTTGATTGTTAATTTAAAAGCTGAAACATGATTTAAAAGGATACAAGTTGAGGCTGAAGAGTTGTTCGAGCCCCGTTGAATACCTATAGATAAAATCAATTGATAAGAGTGATTCGTGAGATGTTCTTGTTCTATTTCTTGAACGCACTTATTTTGCACTACAGTTCGTGCTGAAATAGTCAGTACGAGTATATTCAAAGACTTTTTGTATTCATTGTATTCAGATTGGCCCCTTGGTAAAATACCATGCAAAAAGTCTTGTTCTGACAGTTAGCTGTGAATATTGATTGATATTAATAGGCTGTTGATCAAATTTAAAAAAGCAAAACAAATTTGTAAATATTACTTTTGTAGCAAGCTTCACTAACAAAACATCTGTAACAAAACATCTGAAATATAGCTTGCAACCAGGAAGAAATCAATCGTTTTCAATACAGTAAAATGAGCAGACAGGCTTGAGAAATATATAATTTAGTTTCGACTGCTTCACTTTAAAGGGAGAACTAGATCATTTCTAAAAGAGAACGAACTAGAATTATGTTTTCTGCGCTAGCTAAGAAGCTGAATATGAAACTCTAAAATTACTTGTGTTCGTTATTATCATTACTAAATAAGAAAAATAAACTAAATATGCCTTGAAATGCTAAAAAGTATCGTTACTATATAAGAAATATTAATATAAGTATATTAATAAAATTGTAAGGCCTTGGCTGTATAGTCTATAACTCCGTCTGTTAATAAAAAATATATATAGACGTTTATTGACTCAATTGCTTTAAAAATTAACCCAACTAGTCCGTCCTCATGCGGCCCATTTAACTGTTTGGTGACACTATTTTAATGGCTGTCAGGCACCTGACGCATTCGCTATCTGACAGCAGAATGATGCAAATTTGTTTGGGGTATCTACAATTGTAGAGGCACACACAGGCAAACAGAGGCGGCAAATGACAGATAAAAATAATCAAGACACAAATGTGAGCATTTGTAATTTAATTTGGCAGCTTCGCAGCAAAAAATTTAAGTGCATTGCAAATGTAACCCTCTGAACTCAATATGAAAACAACAACAGCGATCTGTAATAACAAACACAAGAGTAGCAAGAGCAGCAGATCAAAGGGACTTAAAGGCGACAGAACTTTTATTTATTTAAAATTGTCAACAGCAGAGGCGTTGTTGCATGCAACAAATTTATTGTGCATGCCACGCCTCGTTGGATTGTTGTGGCTTTTAATTGAGTCATGCAACTGGCTCAGATGATGCTTATTGTTGTTGTGGCTGTTGCTCGTTGCCCAAGTTAAATTTATTTGCAACGCATTGCAACTAAGCCTACAAGCGACTGAGGAATGATATAGAATAGGACTGCGTAAGACGTAGAAGACAGAGAGAGAGAGATAGAGAGAGAGAGAGAGAGAGAGAGAGCGAGGGGGGAGTTGCAAGTCAACTAGTGGAATGCTTCGTATTGCGTGCAACTTTTACAAGGGAAAACTCTCCTGTTTGGGATACTTTATGTGCAAATTTTTGGTTGGGCAAGATACACAATGCAACTACAATGGCAACAAAAATGCAAGCACACCCACACGCACACACATAAAAATATACTTGGTTGGCAATTTGCTGGCACTGTGGCTGTCAGCTGCCAAGTCATTTGCATGCACATACAGCACAAGCACAAATACCAGCGGGGCATGAATGACAAACAAAAACAATAAACGAGAGTGGTTCATGCGAGGGGGTACGACTATGAGATAGTCTGTTCTCAGCTATTAAAAGCACATACACAATCACACAATAAAAAATATATTCATAATAAGAAAATTTGATGCTTAAATGTCTAGGACTTCAAGTATCTACATATACTTTTTAAAATCAAGACTATACATACAGAATATTTTGAACATTTATGTGAAAGACTTAAACTTACGTAAGAAATACGGCAAATCATCGTTAATTATCAAAAATCGCCTTTCTAGTCAGCCGTCCAGCTTGTCGATTTGCACAGATGATTCCTGATTACCTTCTTATTAAATTTTAATTGAAACAGGGTATAACTACGATATGGCAGAGAAATAGTGAACAACAAAAATGCCTTCGCTTGCAACTTCCAAGTTGAAACCACTGAAACAAAAACAAATTGACCGCCTGTTAGCATATAAATCACATGGTAAAAGATAAATTGAAAGCTGTTGTGGCTGCCTGTTCCATATCCACGATGCGGGTGCCAGACCTACCATGCCCTCCTTTTCTTACATGGTGCAAGCTAATGCAATTAACAGCAGCTGGGGTAATGCAAATGGCAAATGCGAGTGCCCAAAAGCTGCATTGACAAATTTCAGTGCACATTTCTTAGCCTGTCCCCTGAACTCCACACACAAGTAAGTATTGAAACAAGTTCGAGTAGCTAACTTAGGTACGCCGAATATTATATACCCTTGCAGCTTAAAACTGTATAAAATAGGCTTGCGCAACGGTTAGCAAACGACTCCTCCCTTTTCCTTCCTTCAGGACTAAATACTCTCCGCAAGGGAATAGCAATGCAAAGCAGTGCAAATGTCAGTTGAGCAGCTTACAACAACAGCAAAAAGCACATACACTGAGATAAATTGCTTAGTAAAAGCAATAAGATATATTTTAGTTCGTAGGTGATAATCTTATAAAAATTATTTTTTAATTAAAATATATATATATTATAATTTTAACCAATTAAGTTATTAAATTTATGATATGCGTTTTAAATATTATAAATACATTGCATCCATTTTAAGCAATGATTGATATTGCATACAAGTTGTTAAGGCAGTATTTTTAAAACTTTTAAATAATTTCACTTCGCATATTGTTCTTTACAACTTATGCGAAAGTTTCTTGGATTTATTAAGTATCAGTTTATTAGATGAGCTACCGAAAGCCCAGCTCATATTTTGCTTCTGGGAAGCAACTGCTGGATACAGTCGAGTTTACATTGTTATGGATTTCCTCTTTTTCGCATTGTCTATTTTACCCCATCATTCTGTCTTTCGCTGTGTCAAGGTCAATGCCTACTTGGCCCACATTTAAATGACTATAAAGCCAACTTGGTTTCTTAGTAAAGCTATACAGATTCCTTGGAAAACTGCTGATGGCTGCTTGATTATGAACATTGTTCATTGGATCTGATTATAATTTATATTCACACAATGAGTATTAAGCACTTGAGGACATCCCCTTTCGACATTTGCCATGCGACAGCTTTATCAGCTTTAATGCGTTTTCATTTGGCGCCCCTTTCTCTCGTCTCTGGTCAATTATACAATAGGTGGCTATTTGGCCACGGGGCTACTTTATCATCGTCATCAAGTGGATCTACAAATAACGCAATGAAACTAAATACCGAATTGATACTGCCCCACTTTTCACAGCCACAGCATAATGAAAATATGATTTTTGTATATATTCTGTTATTCACTTCTGCCCGAGTAAAGTGCTTAAGTGAAATGCTCATAAAATAAAAGTGCATTAAACTTTAAGTTAACTTTGAGGATCTCCTTTTTGAAACGAGTTCTGCGCTTAAACGTTAATTCATATATGTGGTGAAGTCTGTCGACTTCGTATCCAAACTAATTTCGCATTTTCAATGCTATCTTAAAACCCTAACTATATCTTATTTTAGCTTACCAAATGTAGCTAAGTCTGTAGCTAATGTTAAAACTAATTTTTATCTCTTTTACAACTTTATTCTTAACTTTATTCACAACTTATTCACAACCATTGAGATCTTTCCCTTCAAGTTCCTGATCACACCATTGATGTCGATCAACATGTTAGATTCAGATGTTATATTACAGTCTAAGAAAAATATATGTTGTCAAGTCGGTCTACTTACTATCTAATCGAATTGCAATGCTATCTTAAAACCTTAACTATATCGTGAATTAGTATAATCACCGATTTCGGCATAACTAGACATACATTAAAGCTGAAGCTAAGAAAAACAATATATGTTTACAGTAAGTAGAAAACACATGTCTGGCAATCCTGTTTTTATGGTCTGTGTATAAGCTGCTACTGCAAACAAAAAAAAAGAAAAAGAAAATAGTTTAATCTGCCCCAACAGCAGTTTTAGCCAACCGCACATCAGTTTGGAGCTGCTGGCTGCTGCATCCCGGAACTTGGGTTATAACTTTTAGCACGTGCTAAGTGCATTTTAATTTGTCTTTTATACTTAAAGATGCTGCTTTGTTGTCGTTGGTCGCTGGTCTCTCATCGTTGGTCGTTGCTGCCACTGCAGAAAATGACAACAAATTAAATTTGTGTGCAACCTAGTCTTAAGTGCTCGAGACAGGTGATTATAATACAGCTTGATACTGAGGCAGATGACAGCCAACTGAGCTGCACACCATTCTGTGACTAATTGCAATCTTATCTTTGTCACAAATACATCGATTAAAATTAAGCGAACTGCAGATGTCGAAAATGTCAGTAGAAAATAAGAAAATATATAGCTCAGCTTTAATTGCATTAAGCTTGTTATTCTTGTTGCATTTACAAAAATAATCGAAAACTTTTCAAATTTTTAATGACTTATTTTTGCCTTGAGCTTGAACAAAAAACCACTCGGAAATTTGATTTGTAAATTTTGTTTGCTTTGCTGATGCGAAATGCGATTCCATTCTGAAATTGTGCCAATTACAAGCGGCTTGTCCGAAGCAGATGACAGACAAGTCCAGAACAGGAGGGCATAGAGAGAAAGCAAGAGAGAGAGGGAGAGATGAGAAAGTGGAAGAGAAGTATTAAAATACAAGTGCATAGTTATGAATTCGTTATTGCTCATTAGAAGAAGCGCCAAAAAAATATTCCTGGCTATGGATAGAGAAAAGTAAAGCGAGAAGTATGTGGCATCAACTCCAGGCATGGCTATTGTTCAATAGAGTAATTAGGCAATTAGGCATTGCCAGAAAAAAGAGACTACTCCTGAAATCCTTTCCAGCATTTCAAAAATTCATCTCATATTAAAGTTGATCCAAATCGAATTTGTAAATTTAAAACAAACATCACTTTTGACTATTCCAAGTATTTAAATTTAATTTGTGCATTACAATAATTTTTGACATCTTGGTCGGCGACTGGCTTAAATCGAATTTATTTTGACTGTGGTCACAAAATGCTATTGTGTTATCCATTTCTTCTGTTTATTGTTAGCACATTTTGCTTTAGCATTGTTGCAGGAAGTATTTTTTTTTTCTTTTTTTACTTTTTGCTCTTATTGCTTAGTTGTTATTGCTGTCGTTGTTCCATTTCGTTTGAGAAATGCCAAGAATACATAGTCGGAAACAGACATTTGCATATATTGCGGTTCTGCTTGCTACGCTCGCTTCGCATTCTAATGCCACTATTTATACCCTGGCCAAAATACTGGGATGAGGTGTGATACATTTTTGAGTGTTGGCAGTGGAGAAATCCTTCAGTATTGGTTGTCACATTTTAAATACTATACTGATACTTGTAAAGGCTGTTTTTATATTAAAATCAAATTTGAATTTAGTTTTTTCTCAATAGCAGATTGCATATTAATGTTTAATCTTAAATGAAAAGTTTCTGAACACACATTTCAAAAACAGATGCTACAGGGTATTTCACACTCGGGTACTTCCGCGCTCACTTATCTGTTTAAGCTTACATCTGAAATACCAGCATTTCTAACTCAGATTGTTGTTGCTTTAGTTGCTGCCAGATGGATTTTAGCTGGCTCTGTTCTGGTCAGGACTTGGTATTGGTGCATTTGACGCTGCAGCCGCCAGTCAAACTAGTGAGTGGCGCAAAGTATTTGAGATTATGTCTTTTATGCCAACAGTTTGCCAACAGTTTTGGCGATTGCTTATCGTCACAGCTGTTGACCGTTTGTTGAAAGTGGACACTTACAGTTACAGTTGCAGATGCATTGCATTGTGGATACATCCTTAGATGCTATAGCTGCAATAACATTTGGCCAGCAGCAGGTCCTATCCCAACAAAGAGAACGGTTGATAAGCAACTGATAACAGGTAAATACTCTTATATTTCGAACTAAGAGCGCATCTCTACATAAAAAATGGGAGAGAAAGCAGCGCGCGAGCGTAGCGATTGCGACGCTGGCAGCGCAGGCAGCACATACGAACAAAACGAATGGTGAACACGAACCGAAAGCGAATGTCGACGCTGCTGCTGCTGCTACTGCTACTGCCGTTGTTGTCGTTGTGACGTAGTCAATTGTGCTGCTGCTGCTGCTGCGACGCCAGCTGAGGCAGCGTGATTTTGGGTGCTCTGGCGACGCTTGCTGCTGATAAACACTTTTCGTTTATCATCAGTTTGTCGATGGCACCGCGCGCAACTGGACGTTCTTTCGCTTGTTCACCGAGACTCTTTAACGTGTGCTCCTCACAACATTTCACTTAACAATTTCCCAGCCTGCCCGCCTGCGTGTGTGTGTGTGCCTCTGCCTGTGTCTATTATGCGTGCGTGTGTGCGCGCGTGTGTGTGTGTAGCTTAAGGGCGAACTTTAAACGGGTTTTATCAGTGCTGCTAGTGATGAATGGGCCGCATTGTATTTTTTGCCGGCAATTTCCGCTCAGAGTTGATGCAAAAACAACCTGCAATAAATTATTTATGAAAATTAGCAAATCATAAAAATACAAAATTAATATACTTGTGTATTCTGTGTCATGTCCAGCGTGGCATCTAATAAACCAACAAGAAAGCAATCAAAAAAATGTGAGTAAAACCAAATAAAAACTAGGAACACAAAATAGGTGCCGAGAAATATTTAAATGAATAAAGCAAGCAAGTGTAAAATACAATTTAAAAAATATTCATCATAATAATAATAATTCTAAATTCCCAAGCGCAAAATATGTGTGTCAATATTTATAATAATCACTAAGGTGAAGAAAATATTATAATTCAACGTAATTGAGTTTAATCAATTAAAACATAAATTTGCATTTGGTTGCTGCACATCATTAACTTGTTTTGGGTAAAGAGAAACTTTGAAACTTAATTTCTTGCCTTAAAGTAATTGAGAAACAACTTGTAGGACCAAATGAAGCCAGTTAACGTGTTTCTAAACGGACCCAACTGACCTCAAACAAAAGCAACCATTTTGAAAAATTGCCAAAAGGAAATTACCTGAAAGTATGCAAAATATTTATACAATATGGGTTTCCGTTTTTTTTTTTTTAACTAGCAACGAGTAACGAAAAACAAAGCAAGCAAAGGGAGGGACTGGAGGAGGGTATGCAGAGTGGATGAGGCGCTTAAAAGTGCAAAGGCTGCGTAAAAAGCGCACAAACGCTGACAGCGAGTGCGACTTGAAAAGTCGAAAATTATGTAAATGCAAAACATTTTTTATGCATGTAAACAATTTTTTGCGCCATTATGCGCCATCAAATATGCAAAGATATGTTGCTCAACTCAGCAGCCAAGAGGAGGGGTGGGGGGGAAAGAGTCAAGTCAGTCAAGGGAGCAGCCCCCCTCACCTGACATGACAGAAGTCGTGTTCCACCCGAGATTGTTCAGATTTATGCGATGCCGCTGATGCCGCTGATGCCGCTGATGCCGCTGAAGCCGCTGATGTTGCTGGCTGTCAGCTGGCAGCCCGGCTGTCTTGCCAAATCTATTTTGGCATTTTGTCTAAAAAGCCAAACTCAAATTACGGGAGCCAAACTCGAGAGGCAAAGTTACAATTAAAGCTGAGACTTGGTCGCACAAACACACACTTAGGTAAAGTTACACGCGTTTGCTTTGGCTGTCGCTTTAATTAAATTTAATATGCTCTGCCTCACACCCAGCCCCCCTCGTCCAGTACCCTTTTCTCTTTCCCGATGAGAAAAGTTGCCATCGCTTTCATTTGGCAGCGTAGCGTGCAATATTTAACTTTCGAGCTTTGCATTCAATTCACGCACCAAAACTTGGAAACAAACCAGTATCTTGTCTATGGTTACATACACACTCACACACACTCAGACACACACACACACACACATATAGGCACATACTCTCGCATGCACATACATGATGTTCGAGGCTGACTTATGCATAGACAAAGTGCCACGTTTTTATTGTAATACCAAAATCCCTGGCATGCTTTTAGTAGACAAAATATGCGCCTTTGGAGCTAAATCGCCAACTGGCCTTTGGCTCATCCAAACGAACCACGCCTCACCGTCCATACTGCATGTCTATCACTCTAGCTCTGTACACTTAGAAAACAAAACAACAATCTATGGATATGCTGGACGTCCATCATCATTATTTGAAAATTAAAATCAATAGTTTGATGTTAGGAATTTCAAAATTTTATTGGTAAAAGCTCTGAAAAAAATATATTTAAAAAAAAATATAATTTTCTTCAAAAGTCGAAACTGTGCATATTCTTAGCATTCCCAGCACCGAGAAAATTTTTAGAAAATTTTTCAGTAGGTTAAAGATTTGAAACAAACAACAAACAACATTTAATATAATTTAATTTAAATATGAAATATGTGAAATATATTTTCTAACGGGCTAACAAGTGCTGCTTTCGTTTTCTCAGTGTACATTTTGCTCGCAGCTGGCGACATTTGCTACTTTTATTTACGCACAAGCCAACAAAAATTGTATGGAGCGAAATAAGATTAACGCTCGCTGCCGCAAGAGCTGAAAGTAGTGGGAGCCATAAAACTTATGCCAAACAAGAGGCAGCCCAGATCGACCTGCTATGGACCCCAACCGGAACCCAGACCCAACGACGCACACACACGCACACACACATCGGAGCAGTCGCAGTTTTCGCTGGCGGAGGTGCCAGAGGTGCCACCCATTCATCATCAAGTGGCGTCTCCTGTCTGGAGTTTTACCACCCGAAGCGTGCAACTTTCTCTCGCATATTATGGTGCAAAAAAACAAAAACTGAGTTCAGCATAATGCACGGCACTCTCTCTCTCTCTCTCTCTCTTTGTCTTTGTCTTTATTATCTATCTTTCTCGCCTTCACGCTCTCAGCGGTATTGTTCTTGCGACTGTAATTTAGGGTTTAAACATTTTTATTGCCTACATTTGTGGGCACACCGTGGGCCTGCGGTTTATAGCCAAAACCTGGCCCGTTGTCAGATGCGTTTTATCTGTGCAGTGACACTCGTTAAACCATTGCAGTCGAGTGACGTGATATGGCATCGTTCAAAAATTCGCATAATTAACACACAACATTGTGTGTGCACGTGTGCTTTAGCTAAATACATGATTTAATGTTGTGGAATGCAATTAAGTAGCACTAATTTATTATTTAAACACTTAAAAAGAGAGCATCTAAACTATTAGCTATTAGCGCACAACATTGAGTATAAGCAATAGTTATAAATAGAGCTATCAGTATTTATTTCACTTTAATTAGGTAAAATAATAACTATTTAACTATTAATTAAAACTGTGTGATTTGTCCAGCTAGTTAAGCAAATTTTAAATGAGGAATTGGTGGCACAAAATTAGCCAAATATCTCATCATGAAAACTGCTTGCGACGCTTTAAGTCTGAAATTGTGATGGGCAAATTTCAATTTCGCGCTTGCCTTATGCTTTAATCAACTTGATGAATGGAGGCAGAATACGAAATTTGTTACTGTTTAATTTCGCTAAAAATGAAACTCACTCCTTGAGCGAGACTAACTAAATTGAAGCACTCGCGTTTCCCGAAACTTTTAAGCCGCTTAACACACACATTTATTAATTAATTTGGGCAAGTGAAGAAAAGTAAAGCTGCCAACTTTTCATTTAAAATTGAAGAGTGCAACTGGCAACGTCTGCGAAATATTGCACAAGAATTAAATTAAGCAGCGACCGAGCTGAATGCTTGGGTCCATTAACATTTCATTTAAAGTTGAGCCACTTTAATTTGGCAGCCAGGCAGCTGAGCAAATAAATTACAATAAAAAAATTCGCTGTGGCATTTTCGGAAACGAAATTGCGGCTGCAGTCGTAAAGTTTAATATTTCCTTTAAAGAAATTATTAAAAATTGTGTAATAAATGAACACAGATGGGGAGACTGAAAGAGAGAGAAAGAGAAAGACAGATCCAGATATAGGGAACAACAGAACATTAACCTGTAAAACAGCAACCAGCAGGCGAAAATGCTTAGTCGTAAACATATTAAAAGCTACTTTGCATAAACTTGGGTGCCTTCCACACCCAGAGAAAGATTTAAGCTTGGCGCAATCCCAGCACCTATCCCACTCACTTTTCAGCAAGGACAAATGTCCATTTGCAATTTATTGAAAAGGGCGAAAAACGAAACAAAACAACAAACACAACAAAAACAAAAATGAAGGCAAGCCAAACGGCAAACGGCAAAAAACCATAAAAATAAATGCGACGAGTGACGGCGGCTGACGTGACACGTTTTGGTCCTATCCTGTCCAAAACAGGACTGAGAAGGACCGTACCATAGTATTTATTAGGCAGGCGAAGCAGACTGGTTAAAAGGCTTCATTAAAAACACATTTCGTGCATAAACGTCGACTTCATTCGAATGCAGCAAAATGTGAAAAATTAAATAACGCCAAAGGAAAAGCAAACACAAAACAGAAGGCAAGAAAAGCAAAACGTAGGCAGCAAGCTATGAAATAAAAACCAGCTGTGATATTATTTGTATTTGAAAAGCAGCTGTCAAGCGAAGAGCGTAGCCAAACTGTGTAAGCGAGACAGCCTATTTAATGCTGTCTCACTCCAACTGCACTAGCACTTGCCGTCGACTCTGGCGATCTCTGCGACATTTATTATACTATAACGAAACTGGTTTTAGAAACTTATTTCCAGTCTTTTAAAATTAAATGAGAATTATATATATATATTTATATTTTATTGCATTTCATGTGTAACTTGGTTGAATATTAGCAGAAGATGCTAATGCAAAGTTGTTATGCTGTTAATAAATTTGTGAAACTAATGATTGCGCCTGCAGATAGGAATGAAATCAATACCGGAATATGTTTTGGCCCATAACTTCAGTGTTTCTTATCCGATTGTAATAAATAAATAAATAAAATCTTATAGTTGATCAATAATATTTCAATATACAGTGTCTCACAGTTTAAAAGACGCAGTGTCTAACCAAAAATTTAATTGCCTGTCATAAACAAATTATTCAATATTTTTCAAAAATTCCAAAGAGCGATGGCAGGTACATATATTAACCACCATAATGAATATATGATCCCAATAAACTGGGGTTTTTCCACCGGCTGGGCCGGGTTATGTAAAAAAGTACCTTAATTTATGGTCACAGCGAATTTGGTTCAGGGGCGTTATGGACACCTGGGTGCCATAAAACCCGGATTTTTTACGTCATGTTGATTATTTTCGGTATAAATAGACCAATCCTTCGTAGTCAGTTTAGTTATATCCTGCATCTCGGGTGCCACCAGCCAACAAGGACTATGGACAAACGGACTACCATTGAGCAACGAAATCTCATCCTGGAACACTTCCAGATTGGATATTCATATCGCCAAATAGCTAAAATGGTAAATCTAAGCACCACAACTGTATTCAACATCATTCGGCGCTTCGTCGACGAAAATCGGATAGAGGACAAGGGCAGAAATGCACCAAACAAGATTTTCACCGAACAGGAGGAGCGGAGGATCATCAGGAAAATAAGGGAAAACGCCAAGCTATCGGCTCCAAAACTGACTCCACAGATGGAGGACGAAATGGGGCAAAAGTGCAGTGTGGAATCTGTGCGCCGGGTTCTGCGCAACCATGACTTTAATGCCCAAGTACCACGGAATAAGCCCTTTATAAGCGCCAAAAATAAAGGGACTAGGATGGCATTCGTCAAAACCCACTTGGACAAGGATTTGGAGTTCTAGAACAAATTCATATTTGAATATGAGCCCAAATTCAACATTTTTGGCTCAGACGGACAAAATTATGTGTGGCGACAGCCCAACACTGAGCTGAATCCCAAACACCTAAAGGCTACAGTGAAGCACGGCGGAGGAAGTGTCATGGTATGGGCATGTATCTCGGAAGCCGGCGTCGGAAATTTGGTGTTTTTTGAAACAACAATGGACAAGAGTGTGTATTTCAATATATTAAAAGAAAATTTACTCCAAAGTGCCAAGAAGCTAGGAATCCGACGTACTTTCCGGTTCTACCACGACAACGACCAGGACAAAAGCCAAGCATAAGTCCGGATTAGTACAGTCCTGGCATATCTGGAACTGCCCCCACATGATAATTCCACAGGCCCAGTCTCCAGACTTAAATGTTATTTAAAATTTGTGGGCTCTGCTGGAAAATAACATCAGGAATCACAAATCCGATCTCAAAAATGCTCTGCTGGATGAGTGGAGCAAAATCAGTCCAGAAACGACACGGAAGCTGGTATCTTCCATGAATGATAGGTTAAGGGGAGTTATTAAGGCTAAAGGGTATCATACTAAGTATTAACATCCTTATTTAAGTTTTTATACGCCAAATATGTTACTTTTCTAAGACTGCGCCAAATTAACTGTGACATGTATTTTAGACAAATTTTCAGTTTTTGACTAATTTTAATTAATTAATTAATATTTTAATAAAAACTAAAGTTAATTTTTCAAACGTGATATAACATAAAACAAATTGGCATTTAAACATTTTGCGTCTGTTTCTTTGTTTAAACTTTATAGCACTTTAAATTTTTTGTTAGGCACTGCGTCTTTTAAACTGTGAGACACTGTATGTTATATATCGAGTGGCTCTACCTTTAAAATTGTACCTTTTATTACTATCGGAAATCTATGTATATCGATATTCGAGAAACAGGTACACTTATCGATCAAATGAAATAAACTAGTACTAGATAAGTTACATTCTCAATTAGAGATTCGCTTGTGCATATAGACGAACAGACCGACAATCAGACGGACATGGGAAGATCGACTCGGCTATTGATTCGGATCAAGAATAAATATACTTCATGGGGTCGGAGATGTAGTCTTCTGCTTGTTACATACCGTTGCACAACTTCATTATAAGCTTTTTACCCATTTTTAATAGATTTCGGGTATAATCAGCTACCAAATAATATAAATCTAATTGCTTAGTGATTGTGGTCAAATACATAAGATTCCCTTCTATATTACTTCGAAGCTCATTCCCATGTCATGCATGGAAGTGACTCACTAAACGATACATTTCCATCAAAAACATGTGTTCACTATATCTATTTTTATTATCCATTCTAGTATATAAAGTTTTGTTTAGGGTAACTGTTTTAAAGCTGTATCAGACCCCATAAATGTTATTTAGTATCGCTTGCAATTCCCTCTAATATATGACACCGGGATTTCCATGGCTATCACGTTTTGTCTATAATCTCATCACCAATGCACAGACAAGCAAACTCACACACATATACACACTTGCGTGTGTTGTAGCTTAGTTTTCAAAGCGTTTGCCCTATTTATATTTTCGCCTGTCATTTCGGCCGCCAGCTGGCAAAGCGCGACTAAGAAAAATATTTACAATGCAGTCGAGCGATAAAATGAAACGCACACACCCCCACAACAACACACACACTTTCACAGACATGATTACTGACCAGCAGACGATGTCAACTGGAAGTAGGGTCAGTGCTGGAGAAGAGGTGTGGGCGGAGCTTGCATTGATAGGCCAGCGTGCCATTTGGTCCTGAGTCCCTGTCCGATAGCTGTTAGGAGATAATCAAGTTTCAATTTCAAAACAATTCGGCGCAAAGAAATTGTCAGTTGCTTTTTGGCACAAAGAGTGCTCGGAATTTTAAGCGCCATGCAATACGGCCTGAAGGGTAAAATGATGGAGTACTTCACGTATGTGACAACGTCGTCAACATTGTCATGTGAGAACAGGCGAACAGCGGGGCGTGCAACAGGGGCCAAAAATTAAATGAAAACCAAAACACGAGCAAGCAAGCTAACAAACAAAAAAAGAAAAAATAAATGAAACGAACAGCCAGTGTAATGTACACAAAAGGCAGCAGGCCAGGCTCAGACCGCTGCATTTGACAGCAGGCAGGAGCAGGTCCTGGCCACACAGGAACACGCAGGCAGGAGGCACACATCAAAGCACCGGCTGCACGCATCGATGGAATAGCTGCTCCTGGTGCTCATTTTGCTCTTGCTGCTGTTGCTTTTGCTTTTGCTTTTGCCAGTAGTTCATTATGCCACTAGAACAGTTTAATGTCGTTTAAAGAGTAGCAGCCACAAAACAGCGCGAAACAAAGCCACAAAATGTGGACAGCAGTCAGCAAGCAACTGGCAGAGAGAGAGAAAGAGAGGAGTGTACAGGAAGGGGCGTCACGCAAGGGTTCCCCAAGTTACAGTACCGCGCTGCGGACAATGGGCGTCCCACATTGTGAGACTATGTTGGTTTTTGTGTGTGTATGTATTATAAGCAATTTTCCATTTTCCACATCATTTTCTTTCTTTTTTTTGTCTATTTGTATTTTTTCGTTGGTTTTTCTTTTTCAAGTTTTCGCTTTGCGCTTTGTTATACGTTGTCAGGCTACTACGAAACGTAATGAAAATGGCAACAAACCAAATAATTGAAATTTGGTTTAGCACAACAACAACAATATTATCAAAAAAGAAAACAGCGAGCTATGAAAAAATTGGCTAAAATGAGAACGAAAATTTGAAGCTAGTGCCAGCAAATACCAGCAATGAACAAAAGCAGATGGTGACAACACATCGACTAAAGCGAAGAAGATGAGCATTTAAGCCAAGTCGAGAAACCAAATGGAAAACACAATGGAAAACGCTAATACCACAAAAAAAAAAGAAGAAAAAAAGCTACTCAAGAAATACGCAGACCGAGACGACAATGTAACCTTATTTTGTGCAGATTTCTGTGCTGATTTTACTCTCACTTTCCTTCAGATTTCATTTTTTTTTTTGTTTTTTTTTTCTTGCCTTTATCTTTGTTTTTGTCTTGAAAAGTTCTCGGCCATTGCAAATTAAATTTTCCAATTCGCAACGCTCATCCTTAATGTCGCATTCGGTATTACCTTGACTTGCCTTCCAGTCACCAGGATAAGAGCCCACCACAACAACTGACATATAAAATTTTCTAATTTTGTGTAATATTACAGTAAAACCGCACACTCAACACACACACACACACTTACTCACAGACATTGAAACAAAACAAATTTCGACTAGATCGAAGTTTATATTCCCTAGAAGAACTGTTTGTTATAAAATTTCTGCGAATTTTAAAATTCGTTAGCAAATCAATTTCCTCTTAACCCAAAACTTTCCAAACCACAAAAAAGTTATAAATTCACATTTATTTATGCATTTGAGCTGCGATAAAAGCTAAAGCTTGCACTTGAGTGACTGCCGCTTGGAACTTTAATATTCCATTCTCAGTTGTTCATGCTCAACTTCATGGCAAAGTTATTGTGCCACACCGGCAATATCAGCATCAGCAGCATCTATATTAGCATCAGCGACCACGAAGCAAATGACAAAATAAATTCGTCCGTTTTGTGTTCAAGATTTGAAAAGAAATTATACATAAAACACAAGAAACGGCAACTATTGATGGGGTAAAGAATATTTAATGCACTTGCAGCTGGAATTAAGATATGTTCTTTAGTCAGATAAGAAATATGTTTATAATAAATTTACTGCTTTTATTTTGTCTTTAATAAAAAAAATATTATTATTATTATTTATTTGATTGAGTATCACAAAAGCAAATTTGAATGAAATAAATAAATACTTTACAAAAAAATCGTAAATCACTTCTTTTGTTAATGCAAATTTCATAATTTACTCAAAGCAAGAGTATCTAAAAAATTAACAAAAGAGCAAAATAAACCACGTCAAGTGAAGCATTGCAAACGTGAATCCGTCGGATCTGCGGCGATTTAGATGGCCAGCAACGTAGCATCAATTTCCATTTCGATTTTGGGATGTGCGCATTTCATAGTATTTGTTTCATCTCATGCATAATTTAAAATCCGTTACCTACGTGAACATTTTAAGTCGAGGATGGAACTGCTACACGCATAATGCGAGCAGATGCGAACTTATGTATACATATATATTTATATAAATATATAGGTACATATCTTAGTGTATATATGGTGACTATAGTTATAAGTAATTTAATGTAATTGATCTGCTCAATTGCACAATTACAATGACCGAAAACATGTTGCTGCATTACAAATCCCCTAATTGTAGCCATGGCTAATTACTTGTATCAATTGCATCGTTTACACACACACACACGCTATACATTGACACTGTTCAATAGCAATAACGGTAGCTAGAGTACCTTGTCGTTGCTTGTCGCATGCCGTTGATGATGACGCTGCTTGTGGGTGGCATGGGCTGGCCAATGCGTACTGCATACATGCAGGTCATGGCGTCTCCTTGTGTGCGCTGCATTTTTCATCATCAATTTTAGCATTAAAGCTTTGAATCGTCGTTTTGCTGACAAATTTACGAGGTGTGCTTTTCGAGTAGAAAAAAAGAATTATATAAATAAGAGTACTATAAAAGCATACCAAAAACTGTTGCTTAAAAAGTGAAGTCGACTGATGTAGTTTGTTGCATTATGATACAAACTAATAATCTAAATACTGAAAAAATAAAAAAATAAAATTTAATATTTACATTAAATATTATACAATTTTTCGTAAGATTTCTGCGTTTATCAAATGCAAAATTTGTTCAACATTTGTTGTATGGTTTTGGATAAGCCCAATCAATAAGTAAATTACGAAATTGGTCAATATTACTTCTAAATGTGCATTTTATTATATATCAGTTTTGATAAGTTATGGATTTTAGTATATGGGAATGTTAAGAGATATAAATTATCATAAAACATTTAATTGGATGTTTAAAGTTTATTTTGTGCTATCAGCATTTCATTTACTATAATGTACTGGATAGTTCTCGTCAACCGTTCGAGCGTATACGCTGCCAAATTTGGTATTCGGGTACCTCCGAGTGGCAAACGTTCTTTTTGTTTTTTTCTTCTTATCGGGAGAACGATTATTTCTACGGAGGGACAAAGCGGGCGGAATCCTCTGCACCGTAGCTCTTTCGGGATGGGGTGGGTTGTTGCTGAGTCTCAGTAGGGACAACATAGTTTTAATTTTTTTGGATTTCATCTACATCTAAACTACATGGGGAGACAATACCCCTCGAAGAGTTCGTTTGGGCTTACAAATCCCACAAACGATTAATGGACTAGACCAATTCCCTTTATAGTGGGCTGTCATCTGTTCAGGGTGCCCTGAACGGGGCGAGGTCTGAGGTGGTAGCCGACTCTTGCGTTCTATACCTTAACCCAACCATGATCATCGAAGCGCAGTTAGTCGATGATCCCCTAAAAAAAACTTATCCTAACTCATTATACTACGATGCCTCCCAGGAACGTTACGATTTTAGCACTTCATGATTATTTCTCTTCGGGTTTATTCATTTTCATTCATCATCATTACGGGCACCTAGTGTTAGCCACATAATGAGAGTTATTAAATTTATCAGATAAAAGTGACTTACAGATTAAGTAACAATAAGAATTTAATAAAGAAAAAATTTAATTCTAACAATCCATAATTTGGCATTTAAAAAAAAGGTTAATTAAACAAATTAATAATTTATAATAATAATTTGAAATTTTAAATTTACAACATTTTAACTCAAAAAAATAAATTACAAAATTTTATTTATTCCAAAATTTATGAAATTAAAAAAATTTAATTAATTCCAAAATTTATGAAACTTTAACAGCAAAATTAATTACAATAATTAATTTAAAAAATTTACAAAGTTAAACAAATTCAATTGAAAATTAACCCCTATAACAATTTAATTTAAAAAACTTTATAATTAATTTAATTAATGGCAAAATCTAAGAAAAACCTGAGTTTTAGAAATTAATACAAACTCCAAGGAAATCTATTACACTTTTAATTTTAATTATTTACAAAAAAAATATTACAAATGGGCGAACCATCATCGCAGCCACTGTACTTCGCAGGTCAGTGTGCGAAGCTTGCAATAAACAGCTGTTCGCGCTGCACACGCTTAAAATAATGTTTGTGTGGTACAGAATGTAGTTACTGGTAAAACTTTTTTTCATTTATTTATTATTTATGTTGGAGATTTGGGGTACTGATTGAAACACCAGGCCCATGACCATTGATAACACGAGGAGTTTTTCAGTAGAGGTTATGCTTATATATATACGTTTCAATGTCTTTTCGTCAAGCGCAGCGCGACCTTCTTTACTTAATGTAATGGAACGACTAAATTACGCTAATCGATGTTATGCGCGTCTTTACAGTGATCTGTTAAGAGACTCGCATACATAATGTTGTGGTAACTCTATGTACATGGTGCATGCAGAACTATGTAAGCATTCTTGCTTTAACATATTATTATACTATTCGCGATAATAACAATACGCTCCCTTAAAGTAACAATACGCTTTACTTAAATATATGTAACTCCCAAACTCGAAATGCATTCGCGATGTTTGCTCCCGCTCAGACCTTTCGTCAGGACGTCTACTGGCATTAGATTCGCTCCTCAATCTGCATCGACCACGCCAAATAGATCCTCGCCTGTTTGCTTATATAACAGATCCAATTGCTTTGTACCGCTTAGATACCTCAATATGCGTTTCGCTGCCTTCCAGTGCTCGACATTGTAATTGCTGTTGAACTGACTCATAAAGCTCACAGCAAACGCAATATCCGGGCGTGTCGTAACTGAAAGAAACATTAAAGCACCAATTAAGCTTTGATAAGGATACTTTCGCATTTCGCGTTCGTCGATAATCTCAGGACGCTTCAGGTTACACTTTGCCTCGATTGGTATCAATGCAGGCTTGCATTCGACCATGCCAAATTTCTTCAATATGGCACCAACATATTGTTCCTGTGAAATGAATATCCAGTGCTTGTCTATGCTCTGCTTATTCATGCCTAGGCAAGTCCTCACTTTGCCGATATCCTTCATCTCAAAAGCATTGCAGAGATCTGCCTTAATATTTTCCATCCACGTAGGGTCATTTGATGCCAACAATAAGTCATCAACGTATATCGTGATAAGCAGAGTTTTGCTCCCTTGTCTCCTTACAAATAAGCATGGGTCCTGTTTGGTGGGCTCCAATCCACTCTCCAGTAATTTAGTGGTCAACTTGTGGTACCAACGTAGGCCAGATTGCCGCAGTCCATAAAGGGCCTTCCGTATTAGACAAACATGATTCTTGGATTTGCTTATTCCTTTCCGCTAAGCTGCAGCGGCTTTTAGATATGCCGCTCCTTGAGGGGTGCCCCTTGTTCCGATCGGTGATCCTGATTCTAACTTTTCCATGAAGTCGGTAAATCCCTCTGGTATATCCATGAAGACGTTCTCTTCGAGCTCTCCATTTAAATATGCCGTAACCACATCCATTTGGTGGATTTCCATGTCAGCTTCTACTGCTAATGATATAAGCAGTCTGACCGATGTAAATCGTACTACGGGTGAATAAGTGTCATGATAATCTTCTCCTGGTCGCTGAGCGTATCCCTTGGCCACCAGACGCACTTTCTTCTTGCCTGCAGCGCTGCCGTCATCCTTTGTGCGAAATACCATTCTGTTGCCGATAACTTTACGATCGGCTGGTCGTTCTACGAGGTCCCACGTTTCATTTAGCACTTGAGCTAAAAACTCGTCCTCGATTGCTTTAGTCCACGCGTCTGCTTCCTTAGAATTTTTAGCTTCTTGCAACGTAGACGGACCGTCTACGCATGTAAAAGCCATTTCGCACTCCTCAATGATGTCATCCTCTGCCTTGGCGTCTCCCGCCTCATCATTGCTGCAGCTGCTGCATCGTACCTCTTTGTACAATTTTCGTGGCCTTCCGCGTTGACCCGTCCGAATAGTTTTTGGACGCCCCCGACCACGACGCGGATTGTGTAGTTCTTACACCTCCTCTTCGGATTCGTCCATCGCATCCTCACAGCGCTCACTTGGCTTATTCTTCATATTTCGTTTTGAAACCTGGAATATCCAAGAATTTTACATCGTTAGATAGATCACCTTGCGCCTTTCCGGCACGTATAGCCGATACGCTTTCGAGATTGTTGCGTATCCCAGCAGAATGCACTCTTCAGATCTGGAATCGAATTTGCCTTTCTTGACGCCTTTCTCAAGCGCAAATGCCTTTGTGCCAAACGTTCGCATGTAGGCCAGTGTCGGGATCTTATTTGTCCACATGGTGTAGGGAATCCCTCCAGATAGTCCTTTCGTTGGGCATCTGTTGCGAATGTAGCAAGCTGTGTTTACAGCTTCTGCCCAAAACATTGGAGGCGCTCCCGCTTGTTTCATCATGCACCTGGCCATTTCCACAAGGGTTCTGTTTTGCCTCTCAGCTGCTGCGGCGTATATGGGGCACTAAGCCTACGCCGGATGCCATGCCTCTTCAGATAGTTATCAAACTCCACGTTGCAATATTCGGTTCCGTTGTCCGATTGTAGTGCTTTTATTTTCCTTCCGGTGAAGTTTTCCACTTCTGCTTTATATTGCTTGAACATTTTAAACACCTCAGACTTTTGTTTAAGGAAATATATCTCGCAATATCTTGACTGATCATCGATAAAGGTTACATAATATCTGTAACCACTCATGGACTCTTTCCTCATTGGCCCGCACACGTCGCTGTGTATAATTTCGAGAAAATCAGTCGTTCTCATATCAGTTGTAGTTTTATAAGTTTTTGTAGTTTGTTTCTCACTTATACATACTTCACATTTCGTCAACTTTTCGCTGTCTTTGACATTCATACCGTACACTTTGCCGCTTTTCGCCATGCTCTTTAAATCTCCTTCGTTTAAGTGTCCCATGTGGTAATGCCACATGTCAATATTCTTTTGACTGCGCCCTTCTATGCTGTTTGCTTGGATTCGCTCACTCTCCAAGTAGTATAAGTTTCCATATATTTTTGCACGCAACCAAACCATATTATTGTATTTCACTATCAACTGCGATTCGTACATCGCCGACTCCACTGATCTGTGTCGTTTCATTGTTTGCCAAATGCAATGTTTTTTATATCATTGCAATATTTTCAAATTAATCCACATTTGAAGTCATATGCGCTGTACATCCACTGTCTAGGCACCACATACCAACTTTATTTACACAGAAATTAGTCTGACAAGCGAGCGTGGATTCTTCAGCTCTCTTTACTCTGTCTTTTTGGTTCTCTGGCTCTTTTTTTTGGTTCTCTGGCTCTTTTGCCTTGTTACGACAGTTGCGCGCTATATGTCCCGTTTTATTGCAAGTAAACCATTTTCTGTTCTCTCGCACTTTAGGCGGCTTATCGCGTTTACCGTTTTGTCGGTGAGCGAACATTACGTTTTGCTCTTCACGTTCACACTTAGTTTTGCGCGCATTTACTTCTAGTATTTTTACTTTTAGAACATCTGACTTTGGAAGATCATCTCTTGCTTCCATTGCGCACCGAAACGTTTCATATGATTCGGGCAAACTGTAAAGCAGGAGTATGCTGAGCAAATCATCGCCTATTGTCACGCCAATTTCCCTGAGTTGGTCCACAGCCTCGAAAAACTCGTACACATGTTGGCGCGCATTGCCATCTTCACTAAGCCGCGACAATGCGATTTTCTTCAGGAGAGATGCTTTTCGCACTGGTCCTCGTGATTGAAATGTTTCCCTAAGCTTTGTCCAGCAGTTGACAGCTGACGTACAACCAATTCGGATGGCCTAATCGCCAACACTATATCCGCACGCACTTTTTCGTCATACGTTTTCCATACGGCGGAGTCGATCCCGTCCGTCTTAGTGCCATCCACGTACTGCCATAGGTCGATCTTCATGAGTACGGCTTGCATTTGTAATTTCCATGTATAGTAATTTTCTGCGCACAGCGGTTCTATTTTTATAAAGGCACTAATTTTTTCACTTTTTGCATTTATAACGTTCTATTGTTTTCAAGTGATTATTATTATTTTCCGCGCACTGGAAGCGTGCTGGGCCCATAACCTGTTGGAGATTTGGGGTTATGGGTGCAGGCTTACTGATTGAAACACCAGGCCCATGACCATGAATAACACGAGGAGTTTTTCAGTAGAGGTTATGCTTATGTATATACGTTGCAATATATTTTCATCAAGCGCAGCGCGGCCTTCTTTGCTTAATGTAATGGAACGACTAAATTACGCTAATCGATGTTATGCGCGTCTTTACAGTGATCTGTTAAGAGACTCGCATACAGAATATTGTGGTAACTCGATGTACGTTGTGTATACAGAACTATGTCAACATTGCTGCTTTAACATATTATTATACTATTCGCGATAATAACAATAATTTATTTTATTTTTTGTTTTTTTTTTCTATTATATTTTATTATATTTTTGTTATCTTTTGTTTGCGCTCATCTGACATGCTTTCTTCTTTCGCCTACGTGTAGAGGTGATCACACGTGCAGAAAGCTTTCTCGGCACAGCATGTCAGAGAAGCTCAGCTTATGAAAAGCAAAAGCAACAGATTAAAGAATTTTTTGCACTTACTTGTGTCCCACATCGGAAAGCTTTCCATCGATGCTTGTGGTGGTGTGTGTATGTGTGTATCTAGCATACAGAGCTTTATATGTAGGTCTTCCGCTCTTCACTTATCTGATTTTTGCCTTTATTAATTTCTTTATTTTTTGTTGTTGTTTTATTGATCTTGTCTTTTAATTTATTTATGCATTTTTTTTCTTATTTTTTACATTTTTTCTGTCCAACACTTCAAATGAAAAAACAAAAAAACTGATGGCCAAAAGCCGGCAAGTAAAAGCTTTTGCTCTCACAACAACAACCACAATACTCACTTTAAGCTGCGCTTATGCTGCAACAATTTGAATTGGTATATATTCTGCATCTGCAAAATCTTTGATGGGCAAGCACTTATAAGTAATTTGCAGGTTCAAATTACTTTTGGTTTATGAGCACAACAAAAAAACGTCGAACGCATTTGGCACAGAAAAATTAGGAACGCCGGTTTCTGCGGCGGGTTGTGATGCACTGATGCCAGCTGCGGTGCAGAAATCCAAATCCAATGCTTCGGCTCAAAGCTTTGCGTAAACGCAGCTGGGCGTGCGTACTCCCGATGATAATTGTGTCCCAATTGGGAAGGCCTAGGGATGGCACGGCGTGGGGAGGACGCCAAATTTAATTCCATTGGTCTTTGACTTGGCGGTCTTCCATACCCACACCTGAAGCGACTGCGCCAACACACGTTTCGCTGGTGTGGGGTTGAATGGGATTTTAAGCCAAAGTGCTAAGAAGGGGATTTGGACTTTATAATACACGGCAATTGAGGCAACTGCGGCACATACCTTATAAATTTTTACAAGGCAAAACTTGTATGATCGCTGCCGCGATGGCCTCCAAGATGGAGTTGTCTCGCTTTTTCCTCTGCTGGTGGTCGCGGCCAGGCCTTACTGCCCAAAATATGAAAAATCTCTGAATAATTGGAGGCGCGCGGACTTAACCTCCAACGTTTAGCCATCGAGCTAACAGACGTGGAGGGAGCAGACTTCTTAGATAAAACAACGAGGCGTAAAGGCTGCACCCTGCCTCCGCCAGCTCTTTTATGAGCAAAAAAAAAAACGAAAAAAATCTTTTCTTTGTCGAATTTTGAAGTTCTGCTTCTTTCCTCGGGAGAGCCAAGTGATCGAGCTCTGCAGCATTTCTATTAAGGTCACTGAAGGCTGGGTGCTATGAAACTAACTCAAATTTTATCACCATCAATCGATATTATCGAACAAAAGAAAAGGCGGTATAATTTAAATTTTATCAGTTCAGCAATCCTTCCAACGGCGACCATTACATTACTTTAATACGAATATTCAATCATAACATTTATTTAGGCATTAATACATTTAACTCAAATATAACTTTCCATTAATGTTGATGGCTGTGTAAGATAAAAGTAAACAAATATTTTAATAACGCAATTATCAATGCTGCTTTGGATTTTAAGCATGTTTTACTAATTTATAGCAAGATTTATAAAGAGAAAAGTGGGAGAAGAAAAATTCCCAAGTATAAATTTCTATTTGTAAAATTTCGTTTAAGCAACAAGTTTCGAATGCTAATTAAAGCTATTGTTAAAATATAATTTAAAGCTACTTTTCGAGATGACCCACAGCTAGTAAATCCGAAAATTACACTTCGTAGGAAGCACAACAAATAAATCCTATCAGCAATCACTGCGCTTCCCATTGTTGGCGAAGAAAAATGAGTCAATCATAGTAAAAACTTTGCCGGCATTTCAAAAATGCAAAAAGTGATTTTTTCGCGATGACCTTGAACCTGGTCGCCCACATCTGTGAAGTGCCATCAAACTCAGACTTTTTAATAAAAACGTGTTTGTTTTGCCAAGGCGGCACTCGTAAATTTCAGCTTACCCTCAGACATCAAGACACGTACATACATAATGTATAATAATAATAATATGTATCTACATGTACCAAATTTAAGTTTCCCCAACACACACAGATAGTTTAGAGAACAAATATTACAAAACTTTTTAATGGTTGACCTTTAGTTATAAAAGGTATAAACAACTTATTAGACTTAACTGAATGTCGTTTGTTGTGACTGTAAAACTTAAAAATATTATTTGAAATGTAGGTAATTCTTCAGATAACTAAAAATAAACTTAAAAGTGCTTTCCAAAAATTTCATTGCAAAACAAAACATAAATATACAAACTAACACAACAAAATTTGTTATGGCAATACACGAAACTAATTCTAACTAAAACACATAACCATCAAGAATACTCTTTCAGTATTTGCGTTCATTGTTACTTGACTTGGAACATAAAACAAATAAGCAAACAATAATTTTTATAGCATCATATTTTCACATTTTCTCATATTTTTGTGTCGTGCTTTATGTGTTTTTTGGGGCCCAACTTTTGCATATTTTATGGATAGAACTTTATGAATTTTTATGGCCTGCCAGAAGTACGGCTGATAAAAGCAGCCAATAGGAAGAAAACCAAAAGCGAAAATGAGACCAAATCGCAATTTATTGCACTTAGCAATTGGCTAGAATGCCACTGCTCGAATCGGGGGCAACATTTGCCAGGTAAACTTTTAAATTCAATGTCAGTGTCAAACAGGCTGGCAACTGCTGTTGTTGCTTTTACTGCCACAACAGCTTCAGATACACATACTTATACTGCTGCAGCAGTTGTTTGCATGGAGGCAAAAGTTTTGCAAAGCTCGTTTGCTTTTAATTGCGCTGGGTAAAATATTTGAGTTAATTATGCGTCGATTTGGGATGGCAAGTAAACAAATTAATTAAAGAGCAAACATGTTGATAATGATGCTATGCACATACCCTCTCTCTCTCACACACACCGAATAACGCACATCAGCTGCCAAGTGCCAAAAGCGTCTTGTCTTTTGTTGTACCCTGTATCTTTAATGGCTGAGTAACAAGGACATCATCAATTTGTGTGAACGTAAATAACAGGTTAAGGGAATCAGCTCTGAAATCCCTGTTATAGTTCAGATAATAAATATAGTTAACTTGTATATTGATAAATATATCTTGAGCAAACACATTAAGTGATATCCTTATGAACCACGCTTTTTATATAGATTGTATACATAGGCGCAGCCTCGGGTTGAGTGAATTTGCATATAACTGACTGTATTTTAGGGCTAAGTGCACAGTATCTGCCAATCTGGCTTACTTATTTGTTTTATGTTAGCCTTGTGCTGTTGTTAGTCAAATTGTTGTTGTTGTTAGTGCTGGCACGCATTAATGTTAATTATTAAGCAAGTGACAATTTGAGTGATTTGGCTTGGGCAAAACGCCATGCGCTCATCTAATGTCAACAAACAAAATGCGACAAGAAAAACAATCAAAGCGACATTTGATGACCTCCCCACAACAACAACAATAACAAGAAACACAATACCAGAATCGCCTTCAAACTGAGCAACAGTGTTATAGGAAAGGACAGCAAATGATGTCGCTGTCTGGCTGTATTCCTCTCTCCCACCTTTCTCCCTCTCTTTCTATTTTATATTGCTGTTGGCCGTGCTGTCATTTATTATCTGTTTCGTTTGATATATCGCAACATTCACACTGTCCAGCCTGTTCGCGTTTCTTTTAGCCGCAATGTGTTCACACGCAGCATTGTCAATTACACACAGATACATACACACACACACACACACTCACACACGCACACTAGTAAGTTAAATTGGCGAATGAATCGTGTGAAATGTCAACACACAGTGACATGGCAAAAGTGGAAATGGTAATTGCGTGTTAATTGCTTTACGCGTTCAAAGTGCTTTTCGCTATACCGCTTACACTTTTTTGATCACAGACACACCCATATATACACACAGAGACACATGCACGGGCCTCAGGGTACATTCAGCTGAAGCACAACTAATCAATCTGAGGCCAGGGTCGCCATTGAGTACAAAGCTAGCTGCAGCAGTACACAACACACACAGCCACACCCACACATACCCCACTGACATTTAGATACACATATGTGTGTAGCGCACAGATTTCCCATTTTCAGGCTGCCAATGAGCGCAGCAATTCCGTTTTAGTGGGCTGCTCGAACTTTGCAATTGCAAGGTTGTTACACGTTGCGTATGAGCAATACAGCGCAATTGAATTTCAAATTCAGTGATTCTCTTCGGAACAAGAACAAAAATGGAAAGTCGTGCGGTTGCATGGAAAATTGGGTTAGTTACTCATTGTTTAAACTTTTAATAATAACTGATTTGTAAAACAGTTTAACTTTGCCATAAGCTACAGAAACAAATTTTGCCTAGGCTATTAAAGCTATACTAAAATATATTTGACATTTTATTGTATGTTTTATTTTCCGATTTGTTTACTTTAAACCTAGCATTTTAAGTGTGCATAGGATTTATTTAATGAATAATTTATGTTTTTCCGATTTCAGCCACAAAGCTTACTAAATAGTTTTAATTACGGACTTTGGTAAATAAAACTTTGAAAAATATACGCTTTGAACTATTGTTTCTCATTATCAAACAGAATAAATAGCGAATATTTTCACGCCTATCTATTTAAAAAATGTTATGACCACTTTAAAAATATTTAAAGTGCACTCAAAGTCCCATGCAATAACTTCTGCATAGTTTGCAAAGAGTAGGAGCAAGAAAAATTTCCAGAACACTTCTTCTGCTGCCTCCCGACAATCAGCCAGAAAACGAGATTAGCCCATTTCTATACGACAAATTTCAGTTAGCTAATCTGAAACCAACAAAATTGCGAAGTTTATTGATGCATCCGGTTGATCTCGTCGTTTCCACCCAGTGTCAGGAAACCCGATAAGAATCTGAATACGGTAGGAAAAGGGACTTTAATGGCCGACGCCAATAGGTCAGATTGGATCAGAACCTAATCTATAACAAATACCCAAAGGTAATCTCCTCTCAATTCATTAAACACAATTTTGTGCTTTTACTTAGAAGTAAAATGCATCCATCTTGATTGCTAATTAATCCCTACCACAAAGCTCTAAATATTAATAACCATACGATTATTGCTAACAATGTCGATTGCCATCAATTGTTGTTAATTTGACTGACTCAATAATTTCAATAATAGCCTTTAGGTTTGCACCAGCTGCCATTTGATTATTGACATGGCCCTTTCGTTCTCCTGGCTCCTGTCTCATGAAGCGGTGGGATCCACACCTTGAGGCACTCCACTCGACAACATATGTGCCTGAGAACAACTCCTACTCCATGCTTAACGCTCCTCTAAGCACATTATGGCTGTCAACATGTTTATTATTCACCTGTGCATGAAAAAGGCCAAGTTATTAAAAACTTCGCCACATTTAGAGAGAACAGGCGGGTGGAAAAATGTCAAGCAGCAGCAGTAACAAGGGGCAACGCCTGCGTGGCAAGCACTTTTGCAAACAATTGGCAAAAAATGTTCGCGTACAAAAAAAAATGCAATAAAAGTTGCTCGAATGCGACGTGTTTGCTTAAGTATTTCCTAGGTAGGCAAGAGTGTATGAGGAGTATGGAGTAAAGGGAAACATTCGGCAGCCCGTTGGCTGATTGTGATTAATGCGACAAAGACATGTGTAAAATATGCTTCATGTGCCTTATTATTGCGTTTTATGGCCCATGGGGACTGACACAACAAAAACAACAGACAAATACATACTCACACACACCTGCATGTCATATGGGGCAAAAGAAATTCCACAATGTCGAAATACTAAAATGTCGCCCCACATCGTTTGTCGAGTTGCCTAGTGTTTAAATATTTGCAGCATGCCAAGTATGTTAGAAATGTTTTTAATTATATTTATACTTTTTTGCTGTCGTTGACTTAAAGCAAGACTGTAAATTTGAACGGCTTCATTGCATAAGCCAAAAGAAATGCACAACAAAAAGGATATGCAAAAAATAAGGATAAAGTTGCTCCCAATGGTCGCATAATCCATAACAACAAAAAAACGCAGCTCATAATCAAACACAGCACGCCGAAAATTTCCCTAGAGTGAATGCCTTAAAACAAAAAAAGACAGCACATGCAAATATATGTACATGAATATGTATAAATATATATATATATGTATGCAAGCATACTTATAAGTATATGAAGACATAAGACATGTTTGCATAAGTATAAAAATAAAAGTGGCACAAGAAAATAAAGCAGCCTCATTTTAATAATAGCACAAAAGGCAACACAATGCCAAAGGCAAGCCAAAACACACACACACACACACAACAGGACCCACACTCATCTAAACACAATACAAACACCACAAACACCCGCACGCATACAGCTGCCTGGTAGGGTCGCAATTCGAGTGTCTTTTACTCAAATGTAACTGGATATTTACACTGCGACGAGAAAACAAGCATCACGTGCGTTCTTAAAATCCGAAATGTTATTTGCATTAAAAAAGGGATAAACATATATTTTAAATACAAATTGAATTCATGCTAGCTAAAAAGGAATGTTAGGCGCCGGTGCATAAAAAATATTTTATATGCTTATTGTAAACGTTTTTAAGACCAATATTCACTTTTACAAATTCCATTTGAAAATCTTGTTTTGACTGTGTATTTGGCAAAAAAGACAATGCATGATGCTCTGTTAGTTGCTATAAGCCCTTTTTCCATCGCCGTTTCACCTTATCAGCGACATTGGTGACTAACTGTATGCATACAGAGTTTAGCTACTTCAATTGCAGAATTTACGCCACTGCCCTTTTTTGCTCTAACCGAGCATAATCAATTAAACAAAGTGCACTCTGGCCAAATAAGAGAAAAGAGCGACTTAACGAGAAACGGCGCATTTAATGCAAATATATGTTGCAATTTACGATAAAAACAAAAAGAAATGGAACACACACACACATATGTGCATACCGCAATTACACTAGTGTAGTATGGCATGCGGTTGGCTTTATACACACACTGCGTATACGCAACGTCAAGTGGCACTTGGCGCGTAATGTCGCTCGTTGCCATTTCATAAAATAACCATTAAAAGAAATATGTTGAAGTGAGGTGAAGAGAGTGAAGTGAAGAGAGAAAATGGGGTGGGGAGTAAGAGAGTGTAGCAGCCACTTTAATTACATTTTAATTAATTTTTTCATAATACTTGTACTCAAGTAATGCACATAATTACGCCAACAACATTAATTGCTTCAGAAGGTAGTATATTTCTCTGCCTTTATCCATAATTCAACACAATTAATTCAATGTAGCAATAAACGGCTAACATTGAGTAACTATTTGAAAAATTTTAAGTTCAAAACGCCTATTATTATCACTCAATAATGACTCAATAAGCTCAGAAATCAGAGGCAAGAATCTGACATTTGAAATATATATTTTGATAGTAAAGTTACAGTCTGAGTACGAGAAAACAAAATAATATGATTAAACCCGTTGCTTAAAGCACTCAAGTGCAACAATTGGTCAGTAAAAATTAAAAACAAAGACTCACTAACTATCAGCAATGCCAATGTTTACCAAATGGCAAAAAGCCAAGAAGACAACTGCCAACACCGCCTTTCCCATTGCTTCTACCGTGGAAAATAAACAAACAATTAAAATTTACATACACTATTCAACAAGTCGACATGTAACATTCCCTTAACGATGCAAAAATTGTTGAGAAAGTCGTTGAAAGTACTTTTTTCAGACAATAAAAAAAATATTTTAATAATATAATTTTTGTTAACACTGTCTCTTTGAGACGATTTTGATTATATTGTCATGATATATATTCGTGTAGTTATTTAAATAAGTTTATTGTGTAGTTTTCGAACTATCTCTAGACTTGAAAACTTAAGCAACTTGCTAATTTGAGCATATACCAAATTGCTTGCAACATAGTATGCTAATAAGAGAACCCGTATTTTCTTGCGGTCATTATACAGATAATCTGCTCAATTGTGCTAGTTAGTTAATATATTAAAATATATATACTCAACGTTGACCAAGTCAATCAGCATTAATGATTGACAAAGAATTAAATGCATATAAATAATACAATTTAAAAGTTTAAACATTAAAGAGAGCTCGCTGGCAAGTCCAAATTAAGGGACAAAATGAATCGTTTAAGAAAATATAAGTATCTGCTCACTAGCGACTAACTTAATTATTGCTCATCGTTAATACTATTAAGGAAAACCAAAACTTCATTTCTAATACTAGCTAATCCTAAACAACATAAAGTACATATTTGTGCCATGTTTAGCACTCAGCTTAACCTGTATCCAATAAATGGCAGATAAATTTAATTAGCAGCTAAATTCACATATGTGTTTACAATATCCCTAGTTATTGCCCACAATCATGTTAACTAGCCGATGATGCCCCTTTAAGGCATAATGTACGGAGCGAGATAGATATAAAAATGACAAGCCTGTTGGGCCAACACGGTGGCGTATGAGTGTTCTGTCTGATCTACTTTTTGTTTTGCTTGGTTTTATTTTTTTCCCCCAGTGGCGCTGACGGGCAGGTAAACAACACTGAAGCACAGCACGGCAAACACGTGTGCTAAGCCAGCGACTTAAAGTGCGTAAATGAGCAAAACACACACATGTACACACACACCCACATATACACCACACACACAGGAAGAAGAACGGGCAAACAGAGCGTAGCAGGCAGACACAATAGTGTAGTGTGGCGCCTATTATGCGTATACTTAACATTTATTTCAGCCAGACAGTGAGCCCTTTGGGCACAAGCGTTTGTGTGTATGTGTTTGTTTTGTGTGTGTGAGTGTGTGAGAGCGAATGTTTATAGACACAGTGAAGATATATTTGTATGTATACACATATAGATATATATATATATATATATATATACATACAACTACAACACGCTTATAGTTTTATGTGTATATCACACCATGGAACGTAGCATAAATCTCATCGTGCATTCATCAATGTCAAGCCACAAGTTTGCTTTTCATTTGTTATGGTTTCACTCGGTTGTTTGTATATGCGCTGCACATTCGTACAAATATATATATATATATATGTATACAATATAAGCGAGGGCTGTTTATAATATAATAAAGTTGAATTTAACGCGTACATTGACAAGAGCTGTTGAAACAGCCCGTGTGCCAGTTTATCCATTCACACGTTCAGCCTGTTAGCTGGTAATATGAGTCCTTTGTCTGTGTCTGTGAGTATGGCTTTCCCTTGAACTTGGAAACACTGGCACAGATAGTAGCCACACATGTGTGGCGATTGATTTGCATATACCGACTGCATTTCACACGCCATTCCACACTCACAAAACGGCCTCTCTTAAAACTCACAAGACTCTTTCACAGTCAGGACAATGGCAGCGCTGCTGTTCATGAACTTTAAGTGTTGCTAAAAGCGGCAGTTGGCACAGCCGATAACAAACAAGTAAAAATGCACAACGAAAAGTAAATGACTAAGCAATTACCCTTTAAGCAGCTACTGCATTCGTCCTGTATTGTATATAACATTATATTACATTCTAACTTAAATGATGTAAGCATTTGAATTTCAGTTCATTTAAATTTAAATTTAAATTAAGCATATATCGAAAACAAAAACGTAGCTTTACATATGCATAAGTAGCTTTATATATTTAAATATTATTTACTTTTATTTAATTTAATAACCAACGATAATTTAATGTTTATTCCCATTTTTCTAAGCAGTTAAGCTTGTTCATCTTAATATTGGAAATAATAAAAATATCCAAGTCATTTTAATCGTGTTCCTAGCAAAATTATGTTTTAAAAACCGCTAAATTTTGTCAAAATAATATATTGCGATGACTTAACTATCTATATATAATGGATTGAATTGAGTATATTTTATTAGAGCATTTAATATATTTAAATTACTGTGTGAAAAGATGTTTTCGAATTTGATTTAATATACCCCAATCACCGTTTGAAAGACAGGCCAGCAGCAGTTGAAAATTGCAAGGCCAAAGCGGAAGTCAAATCCATTTAAAAGCAAGCGACCGTAAAACGATTGTGCAGTTATGCTTGTCAGCCAAAAGGGGTGACTGGGCGACTAGGCTAAAAATTCGGCGGATGAATCAAAGTGGAGATGGAGTGAATCAAATTGCAACAACTAATGTCACAAGCTGCAAGTTTTTGAGATTTTACGAGAAGCAGGCGCCAGCGAAGGCTACCAGTGTCTTCGAGTGCGCACGTTAAGCAATAAAGCGAAAATAAAAGCAGACACAAGGCAACATGGGCGACACAATTTGACGCAGATTGAGCCCAGTTAGCTCGAAACAGCGTGGGCTGGCTTTAATTTTTGCCGCCATCAGCAACGTAGATGTCGACATCGGCTCATCGATTTTCAGATACGAACTGTGCGTTTGGCATTAGCTCAACAGATTGGCAGATTGCCCAGACCAAAGAACATAAATAGGTGGAATTTTGGGGGTGTGGGGAGGGGCATAAGCGTTGCTTATCAGTCGCTATATAAAAAGAATAATGCTCCCTGAATATTGTGAATTGATACGCGATACGATTTAACAGTTTCCGTTCTACCGAAATTTCAATTGGCATCGCATGCAAATGAAAATAGCTAAATTTTGTAGCTGTTGGCATTTTGGATCTCGGACCGAGTCAAATTTCAATTGGTACGTTCAAAGCTAACAAGCTGCAAAACAGCCGGAAGCGCAATTCACTCGAGTCATTTGGGTTTTCCTGTCTCTGAAACTTTTGCCAAAAAAAAAAGAGAAGAAAAAAAAAAAACAACGGATAAGAAAAAAGAATGAAGAGGCTTAAAAAAATTCCATTTCTCAAAAGCATAACAAGCAACACAGCAAATCACTTGTAAACACTTGAGCAAAAATCTGAGAGACCAACACATACAGCACGAGTAACGAAGCCAAACACAAATCAAAAGATAAACGCCAACCGGATGTGGAGGCTGTGTGAAAACTTGCGCTGAATACGACTTGGAGGAGGCACACGAAGGCAACCATTTAAGTCGCTGCCCGGCGGCCATTACAAAAGCTCCAGACAGACGGATAAAGATGAAAAATGGAATGCGTAGCTCAGAAGCAAAGGGCAGTGGCAGCTTGCGTAAATAGAGTGCAAATTTGCAGAGGCAGGCAGACAAATGAGCGGACACTCGGGATGAAAAGTGCTGGACATGATCGAACATTGGACAGCTGCTAAGTGGCTGGCTGATGCAACTGCTCAAACAGCACCCTAATATGTTAGTGTCAAACAAGTACCGCAAGGGGACCTCAGTCCCACTGCCATTCGCTCAACAACTTGCGCATATAATAATCTTCAATAGAAAATTGAAAATTTAGAACGCAAAAAAATAGATTTTCTTTACACAACTTTATGGTTGTTGTAAAAACTTTTCATACCCTAGGTACACTAAAAATACCTTAAATGGATAAAATTGTTCAAGTGTAAACAAAAAGCAGAAAAAAACACTTATCGAAAGATAAATTCTCCTGAGAAAAACACATATAAATATAAATATGTGACCTCCGCTATTTTAACACATTTTGTATATATCTGCTAAATATTGCTAATATTTTCCTACCAATTCTAGATTCAATTAATGGGTATCTCAAAGTCTAGGAAGATTTCGCAACTAGAGCACTGCTACTTGTTGTTTGTTTTTTTTTGGTTTTAAATGTCCATAAAAGTTTGATTCCATGGTAATAATATTCACTCGACGAGGCAGTAACAAGCCCTTAGGGTGGAAAACGCGGGGCTGCTTAATCTGTTGGCTTGCAATACGCCATAATGCTTATTTGTTGGCCAATCGAGTTGATGGAGAGATCGAGGTGGATGGGGGCAAAGCATGTTGATTAAATTTTCAACATATTTGGCGTAGGGCAAAACTTAATTAAATACATTAAAAGCTGATTAATAACAATATTAAAACCAAACATTGCGACGGCTGCCTGCGTCATGCTGAAAAATTTCCTCATTAATATTAACAACTTCATTTAAGCCCCGGCGACGCTTTTCGGGCCGATTATTTTTGCAATTATGCAAAGTAGCTGATACTGGTTGCTGGACACTGTTGTTGTTCATTGTTATGGTCGTCGTTGTTGTTGTTGTTCTTGTTGTTGTCAATGCGTGCACAAAGTTAAATTTTAATAAATATTTAATCAAAGCGACAACCACACACAAACACTGCCAGCAGGGTTTCAAGCTCCATCACAAGTGCAAAAAGTCCATCAGCTTGTTTAACTGGACAAGAAGAGCATAAAAGTTGCTGTGGCTACTACTGAATAACCCATTACTTAGGATGCTCGACAGGACAACATATTTTATGAATTATAACGAACTTACGACATTTTTAATAGTAAGGGCATTTAAGCAAATTGGTTTTGTAACAACAATTTGAGCACTTTTAGAAAATAGATCGTGTTTATATATGTATATATATTTTAGCATTTTTATTTGAATTTAATTTTTCTTTCAAATTAAAGTAAACGGTAAATATATGGAAACTGCTACAGATTTCAAAGCTCAGTCAGTATACGACATCTTAAATATCAACATAAAATAACTGCACATCAAATATAAAAGACACATCTTACACCTACTCAAGTTGTTCTCTTTCTAAGAATTTTCAAATATAAATTTAGTCACGTCATTACGTAACATTTTGCACAACAATTTTCTCGTCTCGTCGTCGCATTTAACAGGTTAAACGCCAAATGCAGGTTGCTTGGCAATTTTGAAAGGCAGCCTCAAAATTATATTCGCATCGATCGACTGCCTGGCGGCGGCATTTGGCTCCGTCCTTCTTCCATTAGACCCATCATCCCTGCTGACTATCAAGCTGTCGCCACGTGTTTGTCGCTCACGTTTATTTGCATGAGAAAGAAATCACGTCGCACACATTGCTCAGACAGAATGACAGAGAGACAGACACACAGACTGACAGCTTTTGGCTGAGTCGCATTGTAGCTAAATTGTGCGCAAGAGCATGAAATCATCCTTTCATGACTGTGAACAATGTATGCATTTTATCGTATTTAACTTTAGCAGCAGCTTTAATTGCAGGTATCGTATGTAGAGGGTTGGTTAGGAAACCTGGGTATTTGCACTCACATTTGGCTTGTGACTAATTGATTGTGCGCTGCAAAAGTAGCCCAGAAGCAACATCAACTACTCCCTTCACCTGCACATGCATAATGCATGAGAGAAACACAACAGCAACAACTACCAAAAATTTACGGCACTGCATTTCCTGCAGCTTTCTACAGCTATAGTAAGAGCCTGTCGGCGACTGAAACATGTCGGCAAACGACAACAAACAGATGAAGAGTAAATTTGTAGGGAGTGAAGCTGTGAGGGTGATGTTGCGCAAAAAAGCATGTCAAGTTGTGGCATATAAAATTTACGCGCCTCACAAATGTTGTGCGACTTTGAGCCAAAAATGAGCTGCGCACATACGGCTCATAAATTTGTATTATGTGGTAAAGATGGCCGAGCCAACCTCAAGACCGCAACATCTTTACTTATGCGTGCGGTCTGCAGAAGCTAACAAAACGCAAACATGGCTGCTATTTGGGCGCACTCTGCTATGAAGTGCCAAATGCTCACAAAGCAGGCATTTGTGGAGGGGAAAGCTGTCCAAAGTAATGAAGCAAAGTGTGTTCGCCAACCATTCGACTCGAAATTTACTGACCGACAGAGACAGAGAAAGAGAGAGAGAGAGAGAGATGGAAAGAGAGAGAGCCACAACCGTCCAGAACAGACACCGCAGAGTGAATGCATCGCGCAAGTTGACTAAGAGAGCGAGAGAAAGGGGGGGCTGTTTGAAAATAAACTCATTTCATTCATGTCTCGCTGACGTATGGACGACGGATGCCTTGGCCTAGACGGGCACAGAGGAAGTGTTATTTAAATGCAGGATATTGCATGCGGAAATTTATTATCATGTGGCATGACATTCAAGAAAAAGCACATACATACCATACAAACACACAATCACCAGTCGAGTACATTCTTGAATTTACTGCCTCTCCTTTATATATTTATTTATTCTCTCTAGTCTCTTCGAGCATGCGAAATTCTGAAATGTAATTAAAAAGCAACAATGTTCGTTACTCGCATATATTGTAAAGAATTGTAAAAAAGTTTAATTGAATTTTCAGCGCATTTTCCTTCTTATCGCGTTATAATTTAAAGTACCCTTACACTTTCGTACTATAGTCAAACATCACTATAATGAATGCTCCTGAGAAGTTTTATTCGTACTCAAAACAATTGTTTTTCTACCTTAACATCGAATACCTCTGTCTTTTATAACTAATAAACTAAATTTAATTCTTTTACATGGAATAGATTTCAGATTTTAAGGAATTTAAACGATTTACAACTGAAACTAATTCTCAATTTTATAGCATTTCGACTATTCCATTGTTATGCGAGCTACATACAACAAAAAAAAAACTATCAGAACATTTTTGCAGCTTTTGCATTGATTTTTTTCTTTTTTGAAAACCGCGTTGAAATTGCGAAATAAGCTGGCATTTAAATATTTGAAAAATTCATATAATGGTTTTTTTTGTCAAAATTGTTTGATGGACGAGTATTTATTTGCATTGTTTAACATGACAATGAACAGAGACAGAGAAATTTATAGACATATGTGATGGATAGATGAAGTGGGTGATAGTGGGGGTGTGAGTTTCCCCTACTTGTTTACAGTTTGCACAATTTGTTGTTGTGGTCGATTTGGTCGATTGCATGATTATTGAATAATTGCACAGAAACCGCAGGCAATCGTATATTAATGAGACGCTCAAAAGAAAGAACACTAAACTTAATTACAAATGCAGTATATTTTTTTATTTCATTCTAAATGTATGCGTAATATTTATTTCCCAAAAGTGTAGGAATGGCATGAAACTTGTTTAGTTGCCGGCTCAGCAGAAAAAGTTATAAATTATTTGTAGTAGAATGATTGGCAAAAGCAATTGCAAGCTGGCAAAAAAGAAAACAATGCCAGCACCAACAACCGCAAAAGCAAGGGGCTGGCAAACTGAGGCTGTACACACATCACAGCTGCAACCGCAACCAACAACAATAACAACCGCAGCATGAACAACAACAACTCGAAATAGAAATAGTCAGGCCAATGAAAGGCCTTTCCAGGACAAGGCAACAAAGCGCAAACACTCGAGTGTAAAGATAGAACAAAATGGCGCATGAAATGAAGCGGAAACAGCGCAAAAGGGAACCCAGCTATCACACAAGCTCACCAACACACACTCTCCCACACACGCACACACTCACACACATTCACTCTTGTATTCGATGCACAAGTAAGGCTTGAAAAGTGAAGGAATGAGAAGGGGAGGGTAAGGCAATGGGAAAATGGAGGAGTGGCAGCCACTTACAGGGCTGAACTAATATGTACATTAGTATCTTTGAATGCACGTGAACAACTGATAAATGTCTGGTCATGTTTGCCTTTACCAATTTATAATGTATGTATAAATATGTATGAGTGTGCGTGCCACTGTCTGTATTTGTGAATGCGAATGAAATCGAGCGTCAAATGAAAAATGTATGCAATTTATTTTACTTTAGTTTAGTTTGAACATCTCTTTTGCACAAACAGCTGGCATTGAAATTTGCAATAAAAATAAAATAAAAATCGTTGTGCAAGCTTTTGAAAGTGCACTTTTATAGGCCAAACAAAATGTATGTATATCTTTATGTAATTATATGTGCGAGGGTTGATTAAGAAGTGATTTCGAAGCTCAGAATGACATTTGTAAAAACTAAATGCTGGAAAAAATCGTATTGTAATTTTAAGGAACAACTCTGAATGTGAGGACATCAAATGAAATATGAATTATAGAAACAATTCATGGTTCAAAAAATAACTTAAGCATTTAAAATAAAGAATATATTCTAGAATCTAGATAATCAAATTAATGTTACGATTTCATTATTGAGATCTATTTAAAATGTGCATACCTTTCGCAGAAAATCAAAATTCGGCGATATTTAAGTAAAAATGTTCTAAAAATTACATATCCAATAAAAAGCAACGGTTATATTGGACTTATAAATTTATTCCAATATTAAATGGAACAACTTTATATTATAGTTGTATCAACAAACTTGTGAGCCAAATTTTAAAACAACAATAATCGATAAGGCTAATGTCTTTTGTGCGTACCTTAAAGGCCAAGTTGCACAAATATGCGATAAGCTAGCTATAAAACGATACAATCAAATACACTAAATCACCAACACAAGCAAGAACTTATAGCTATGCACATGCATAATATATGCAGCAGACGCCGGGCCTGTGGCTCTCGTTGCTGTATCGTTCTACTTACTAGCTAACCGCAACAAGTACACTCGTCAGCGGCTGCTGACAAACTGCCACGTAGTCACACATACATACAGAAATACTAACACACACATGAACTGACACGTAGACAGGTGTGCATTTAAAGAACATGTGTCGTCTTCACACTGAAATGCACTTCAAACGCGCGCCTCGCACGTTGGGCAACTGCCCAACCCGCCCCTAAACAGAAAAAACTCAAGCGCACAACATCCCCTCTGCACAACCCCTTTTGTAACCACACATATGCACACGGAGCCACTGTGCTGCCTTGAACATTCATGGCTTACATAAACTTATGCGTTTAATCGACATTGAACTTGAAAATGTTAGTTGCAGTGCCTTTCACACACACCTACACGCTCGCATGCAAACAATATACAGTTAAGTTTCCGTTGTGGTTATTTTCATCGTCGTTTGAAGGTTAGCACTTTCAGCTTGAATTTGCCATCAACGCAATTTGCTATTAATATTAAAATATGCAAAATTATTGCAGCATTTTTGCAACAGCTAAATCTATATTCTGTGTGGTTGGCGCTGCTGCGTGTTGCGTTTTGCTGCAAATGTCGAACGGAATCGAACTCCGAATGCCCTGAAAAGTATGCTACGTTTCATGCATACTTTGTTAAGTAGACGATATGTACAACAGAGAAGCTATTCAAAAGCGAATGTGATTGCCAATGAACTCAGGAAGAGCAAAGTGAAAAGGAGGTGACTCGGTAGAAAAGCTAGAAAGAGCACTAAGCTCACTTCTTGTGTGCATTTCAGCTACTTGCAACCAATGCCAACTTTTAATGAGCTCCATGCACAGTGAATCTGAAAATCTGCATCTGTTTACGCTGTACTTAACATTTGAGCTGGATAATTAGCACTGCATACATTTCGCATACGTAGGGACAACCCTAATTTAATAGCGAGAAGTGCACAAAAATTGAATACTAACTAGGCTAAGCTAAAACTGCATATGGAAAAGTTTGTATCGCGAGATTTTTTTCTAGAAACCTTATACAATTTTAATTGATAATATAATCGCAATAAGGAAAAGAAACTGCAATATGTATGATAGAGTATGATGATTATGCATTATTGAAAGTCTACTGTTCTCTTAACTTTTATTATAAGGGCAAGTTAGAAATGTTTTTGGGGAGTACTAGTATTTGTATACAATTTTATATTTAAAGCCGACTTATGTGTTTTACCACACATTGCCTCGATTTATTTACTCATTCTCCCTAGCTCTCTCTCTTCTTTTCTTTTCCTAACTTAACCTAGTGCTGAATCTTACCTTCTATCACCAGACACTATCCATTTCTTCTTTATTTTATCTAGTCCCTGTTACTAAACTAAAATTCAATAAATTCATTTTAAAATAATTATTCCCTGCCACTTGAAAGCTCCTCAAATAGACTAGTATCACACTTACTATTTGCCTTAGTTAAGTTTCTAAAGCCAAGGCTTGTATCAATGAAGATCACATAAATCTTGAGGGGGGCATAAAATCTATACGTTTTTATAGAGTCCAACTCAGCACTCTGCACAGAAAAGAGTCAGGGTGAACATAAGCAAAGCGCTTTTCTTGCTACAGTCAATTCTCGCTTATGGGAACTATAAACTAGACGATAGACGGCTCTCGGCACTTGGCACTTGGCATTACGCATGCAACATTCTCGCAACGCGTTTATGGTACCGCAATCTATATACACATGTATACTGGCTATATAAGTATAATGTGCACTAGCTACAGTTACAGTCACAGATATAGCCACATACGCACACACACACATTCACATGCTTAAGCCAACATGTGATGACATTTTACTACGTTGCGCAGCGTTGGGTCCTATTTTATTTTCTCTTGTTTTTTCCTGTATTTTATGCGTTTTAAATTTATTTCGAAGCCGTGGTTGTTGCTGCTGCTGTTGGTAGAGAACTGCCTTTACCAATGGCGCCTTTGGCACGCACGCAAACTTCCGTTTACACACACACACACAGACTGACACACGCATATGAACTGAGATGTGTTGGCCACACACATGTGGGGTGCTGGCAGCCTCAGCGAAGAAACGAAAACGACTTGCGTGCCAGTTTCCATTTTTATTTATCGTGCAAAGTGATTGCGTGTAATTGGAGAAATTGCGTTAAATTATTAAGCAAGCGATTGCGAGTAAAGGCAGTATAAAAATATTTCGTTGCTCTGTCCTAATATTTAAATTCATTTACACTTTACGCACAATATACAGGAAATTTATATATGATATCAATTTGCAGCAACTGTGTGAATAGGGAACAGGAAATTAATTCGCAGCATCCAATTTCAAAATATTGGAAAACATTTAAATTTCAGTTGCTAACATAATTTATTTTCTAATTGAATTCTGATTGCAGCTGTGCAAATGAATATGGTATAATGCGGGCCATTGCGCCCCCTCTCTCAAAGCAAACAACAACAGCATGAAAATACAAACGCGACAAAAGCAATAACAACAGCAACAAGAGATGATAGGAGTTATGTCGCCAACGGAAGTGAGACTCACTTTGAGGTTGTGAAAATAGCGTATAAGCAACCCATAACACATGAGCACAAACGGAAGAGCTTAAAAGGAATAAAGAATAAAAGAAGTAATAACAACAGGCAGCCTGACAAGTTGGCAGCAACAACAATCAGCACCAAAGCAACAACACTGCCAGTCAAAAACAAAAAGAGCAACAACAAAGCATCCATTAGAAAGTGAATGCCGGAACTGTAAACGTCGCTCCGTGTAAACACTTAAAAGCTCATTAAAAGAATACTTCCTGTCTACGACTAGTGTGTCCGTGTGTGTGAGTGTGTGTGTGTCACCATGTACCGACGTCAGCGACGACGCCCAAATAGCTCCATCTCGCCTCTGACCAGCCAAAGTCATAGTCATTGCATAGTTGCATAGTAGCATAGCCGCGCTTCCGTTTCCGTCTACGCTCACTCACCTCATTTCCGCTGCGGCTGCAACTAAGCGAACTACCTTTAATCCCACCAAAAAAATAAAACAACAGAACCAACAACAACAACAAAATGGCGCGCGAGACCAACTTTAATGGTATGTAACACAAAAAGCTAAGCCAAATGTACTCTTTCAAGAAAATACTCATACATATTCAGCTCATAGGGCTTAAAAAAAAGTTTTAATTGCAAATTTCACTTCATACAAGTCAATTTAAGTGAAGTTAAACAAATATTATTTTACTTTACTTTACCGTGTAATGAAGCTGATGTGGCTAGTTATTAAGAAGAACAACCTTTTATAAAGAAAGTAAATGTAAAGAGAAAATATTTAAACTTCCTTTAGATAATAGTATATTTCCAATATTTCCATACTAATATAAAACAAATTCAACTTTATTAAGCATATAAAAAAGTGTTGTCAAACCTTTTTGAGCATAATCCACATTAATTAAAGCATTCGAAATATTTAAAGAATAATAATTTATGAAGAAAAAGAACAAATTAAGCAATCATAAAAAAGACATTAGCTTTGTTCAATTCTCTTTAAAACAGTATTTAAAAAAAACTCATCTATCTGAAATATATCTACTCCAGTTATTTGAATTTTTTTTTTATTTGCCACAAGTGTCTCTTATTCTCTTTTATTCACTACAAATGCATTTTACAGATGCTCTGGACTACATTTACATAGCCAATAGCATGAATGATAAGGCATATCTGATAGCTGGGCCGAGGCCTTATAACGATGACGACAATGAGGATGAGCGGGAGCTGGATGATGAGCTTGCCGGCGACGACAACAATAACAATCATTACTATAACGATGGCGGCGATAGCGACTTTATAAACGCTGTCGCTGCTATTGACACCATCGATGGCAGCAGTGCGGGCAACATTAAGAACAGCAACTACAACAACAACAGCAATAGCTCACCAAGCTCACCGCTGGCCACAGCAGCGCTGGCAGCGGTAGCGGCAAGTGCCTCGGTTGCAGCGGCAGCAGCGCGAATAACCGCAAAAGCGGCTCATCGAACACTCGCCACAGGTGCAATCAAACTGATCGATGTGGATGGCAGCAGAGTTGCCGCCAGCGACAGCGCCAGCTCCGTTTTAGACAATAACTATACGAATGTGGCTGTGGGCTTGGGCGCAATGCTGTTGAATGATACGCTGCTACTGGAGGGCAATGATACGGCCTTGAGTATTTTTGGGGAGTGGGTGAATGTTAACAGCAGTGGTCAGCTGATGAATACCAGTACAGCAATCAATGTCACCGCCAGCAAAGTGGCCGAGGATGATTTTACGCAGCTGCTGCGCATGGCTGTCACATCGGTGCTGCTGGGCCTCATGATACTCATCACCATAATTGGTAAGTCGGCAGCGGAATGTGCCTTGATACATGGAAAGCTCATTAGGCGGCAAGTCGAAATCGATGTCGAAGTCGAAGACGAAGTCACGACCAATGCTAAGGCCAAAGCCTAAACATAGACATAATTATTTGCGCGCTGCTTTTTGTTGGGAGGGAGACCATGGCATTAAATTCCATGGACGCCAGTCTCAGGCACGCGCGTGCCAGCAAATCTAACGCACCATTTCATTGGGGAATATGGCAAACAATTCAATAAGGCAAACCAAATGACAGCTTATTGGGGACTGCTGGGAGGGCGGGTTGACGAGCATCGAGTGTTTCCTGGGTCGCTTAAAGATTTTGCGCTCGTTCAGCATTTCGGTTTGGTTGCAGATAATAAAATACGCGTAACTGATATTTATGATGCTACGAGCCCGTTTTATATTATTTATTATTATTGTTGTTATTACGGCTCAAACAACAGCAGGCAGCTGGCAGCAGCCAGCATCAACTCTCTAACTACTCGATATTAATAAGGCTCAATGTTACTTGCCATTGTTATTGGGCAACATTCATTACACGCATTTAGCCATAAATCCAAAGGCAAACACAAGACAAAATCTGCCAGGCGCAGCATTCATCTAGGCAAGACCAGAGAGACACGACGCATTAAAATTGACAGACAATCAATCAATCAATCACAGTTTCAAGCCACATCTTCAACAACAAGCAATTTCGATTTTTTTTTCCACTCTGACAAAAATTACCATGAAAACTTTTACTGTCAAATTGTAAAACGCAAACCATTTAAGTGTGTGGCATAAAAAAAAAAACACAAAAATAAACAACAGCATCAACTGAAATTGATTTCATTAACTTAAGTAGATTTCATTTGATTTCATTTCATTAAAGCGCGACACAAAAATCAAGAGACAAAACATAGAATCAGAAGAATCATTAAAAACCAGTGCCCAAAAAAGTATGCTACATTTTGAAAGCAATTTTCTTTTCGTTATTCACATTTCTTTGTTGTTTTTGCTGTTGTTGTTTTTATTGCATTCATTTCGTATTCATTTTGATTTGCTTTTAATTTGTGTTTATTTTCGTAGTTTTGCTTTGCGCCCTAGTTTCACGCCAACCGTTAACTGGCTTTCGCCTTTTGATTTTCATTTTCGTTTTCAGTTCCATTTTGATTCCATTTAAGTTTTCTTCACTTTTGAACTTCGCAGTGGTTGCATTGGCTCTGAATGCTGTTTTGAGTGGCAACATTTAGCATATAAAAGGAAATGCTAATGAGCTTTAATGCTAATTTCGTCTGCAGGAACTGGGAAGAGACAAACTAGGCAAGATGCTGGCCAATGGCTGCTCTATTTGTTACCAGCTTCAATACGAACCGAATAGAAAACACTGCTGGTGATTAGAGGGCAGCTCTATAAATTGCTAAAAACCAGTTTAAATAACAGCAAGGACGTGATTTGAATTGTTCTAAGCTCGAAAATAGCAAGCAGTATAAGATTTATTATACGCTTGCTATATATTTAAATTAGCATTTTATAATTTTGTTTTCAAAACATAAATTAAAGGTATAATTGGCACGTTTATCAACTAATTTTGTGAAATATGTATTATACACCGAAGTAGAAATTATTTTTACAAGCAAAATTGCTCCAGTATGATTGAATTTAACTGATGCATGCCTTAAAAACGTGAACACATATTTAAATTTTATTTTTATATTATTAAATTAAGTTAAATTTGGATTACTATTTTTCATTATTTATTACTTTTTTAAACTAAGCATTAGCATTTTATAATAAATCTTATGCATATCTGAGTAATTTAAATTAATTTATGGCACACGCAGCTTTTGTATTTATTTCGCATTAAATTATTTATTTATTATCTTTTAATTGAATTTATTATATGAACACAGATTGTTTAAAAAAATTATTTCGATGTTATTGTTACATAATATATTTAATGAAATTCATTTCCTGACACTCACTTATAGAATACCATAAATTTTCCAAAGCACTCAATTAGGTCTATATATCGATTTAGTTAAAATGCCATTCTACTGCTTAGGCGACTTGCTTATGGGAATTATTCATTGTAGATTTGGTCAGCTTTGGCAAGAAAATATTTTTTTTATTGTATTACTTGAAAGCAAACTTTTTGCAGCATCCTCGACGAACAGCCACAATGAAAACAAGAAGCACATCTGAGCTGAGCTGAGCTGAGCAGAGCTGCAATGCAAACAGCAACGGCAGAGACCGCTCGTCCCTTTGCCTTCACTTCACTTTGACACTGAAGTGTCTAATTGCATGTGTATTCCTTTGTCGCCGCCCTGACAGGTACCCAATATCAGAGAGTAAGAGTATGTATGTGTGTGTGTCACATGGGTATGGGATGGCTGCGGGCAGTGTGTCTTGGCAGCCAGGTAAATTCAATGCCGCAAATTGCATGTCTTGTGCGCATTGGCTCAACTTTTTGTAGCACACTTTTCTTTTCTGCACCTTCAAGTGTGCCACAAGTAGTTCTGACAGACAGGGAATTGCAAAAACAAAAAAAAAAAGTTGCTGCGCCTCCGAATGCTGTCCAGTCTGTTGTCAATTTTTTGCTCATATCGTAGGGCGGCAGACAATGGGTGGATTGTAGAAAACTTTTCGACTGTGCGATTAGCCCATGTCGTTTATGTTTTGCTTTTAAATGAACTTTGTCTACGGCTTTGCTGAAGTGCAACACAAAGCAGTAAGTGCAAAAGGCCAGGCAGTCGACTATTGCCAGGCGGCATGGCTGGGGCGATTGTGCAGTGATATTCGGATAGATTGGTGGGTGCTGCACAAGTGTTTTAATGCAGCGAGAAAGTAGTTCTCCTGGGCTAACAGCCAAGTTTAACAAGATTCCCCACACCATTTGGCCACATGGCTTTGCGGCACACAACTTTTGCAATTTTCAAACTTTATCTGTGTTTTCGGCAGCGCATTGGTTTCGATTTCATTTTCAGTTACGTATTAGTTTTCGTTGTCGGTTTACTTTTACCTTGCAGCTGTGCTCAAATTCGACTTGCCAACGTACTTAATTGAATTGAAAACTTTGCGCTCAAGTCAATTTTCGCAATTAGGCCGCTGAGCAGTAGCAATAGCGGCAACAGTTCGAGCAGCTGTCATTGCCGTTGCCATTTCTCTCTGAAGGATTCGTTCAACTAACTACTTACAATTGCAGGCAACGTCTTTGTGATAGCAGCTATTATACTGGAGCGTAATCTGCAGAATGTGGCTAACTATCTGGTTGCTTCATTGGCCGTCGCTGATCTATTTGTTGCTTGTCTGGTGATGCCACTAGGTGCTGTCTATGAGGTGAGTACACAATCAAGTTTGAGACTAAACCAAATTAATGGATAGTAAAGCTAAGAGTATTTTTCTTTAAAAGCGAACTAAGTATATTATATTTATCAAACTCAAGATCCTTTAGTCAATTAGTTTGTGTAAATGTACTGCAATCAATATAAATATATATTTATATATATTTGGATATATATATACAAGATTCTCTTCGTGTTTGCTCTCTTCATCTGCCGCATTAAATTTCAAGCTATAAAATTAATTCTTAAGCAGCCTTCAGAAAATTATGAGCATCTCAAAGTCAATGAACCATCAAAATAAACAATGATTTTTATTTGTGTATACTCGTAAGCCAAAAATAACAGATTATTAGCAGATTAAGGGACACAAAAGATCATCCGCTCAATGTTAACAAAGCTAAATTGTCTCGACAAATTTTGTCTTTGTTTTATATTCTACCTATAATTGATATTAAAAATTGGTTTTAAAATAATATTTTACTTAAATCTTACAGCTTTAAGGCACTGTAAAATAAGTTTTTCTTATTCAACATCTAAATGCATTTCAAATCAAATCCATGAGCGGAAGCAAGCTGTGGGTTGAGCATTCAAAGTCAATGCAATCCTTGTTTGCGCTGTTATTAGATGCCATCATGACCTAGCTTCTCAACTCCTCCCCAGCGTGACATCAATTTTAATAAGCCATCAACTTTTATTGTTTATTTCACTGGCACTCTGAGACCCCGTGCGTAACTTTATGTCCTTTTATCTTATCTCTGCTTGCCGCACCCACAGATCAGCCAAGGCTGGATTCTGGGACCGGAGCTATGCGACATTTGGACTTCGTGCGATGTACTCTGCTGCACTGCCTCCATTCTGCATCTGGTTGCCATCGCCGTTGATCGGTAAGCAATTACTTTTGTTTGTAGGCAATAAGGGAATTTAAAAAAATAAATAAACAAAAAAAAAATTAAAAGAAACGAACAAAATTATCACATTTGATAAACGAGCAGCAAAATCCACTTGTAAGCGACGTGTGAAACAAGCCAGCATACAATTTTGAGAGAGGTAGGGTTGGGGTTGGTGTTTGTCAATATATAAGGGCGATTATGTACATGTGTGTCAGTTGAGCGAATCAATCAATCAAGTTTTTAGCATGTCAAATCTCTTTACAAATCCACTTGACTACAAAACGAAGCGCACATTAAGACACATAGCAAAAAATACGTGAAAACACTTGAGAAATGCGCACGAGACATTGAGATGCCCTAGAGAAATATTTATCGATTCTATCAAAATATAAATGGCTGCACACGAAATCGATTAGGAATTGAAGAGAGTTAGTTAATGAATGGCTGATATATTTTTAATTGATTTAATATTGTATTGTTTCAAATATTTAACTGAAACAATGAATATCTAAATGATTAAATGAAAATCCTTAAAATGTTTTAAATAGAGAAAAAACACATTATTTATTATAAATATGTAAATAATATAAATAAATATAAAATAATGAATTAAAAATATAAATAATGTAAGTTATTTAGATGCTTAATACTCTTTTATAATTTATTTTTTATTTTATAAAGATTTTTACATTTTTTGGATACTATAAAAAAGCTTAAATATTCATTTTATGAGCCCGCGAACCCGGCTTTGCCATCATTTTATATACGATTCCAATGCATAGTCATTTACAATTGTCAGCCAGCACTCCCTAAACCCAATCCCTTTAGCAAAGCGCGGCCAACTTCCACCCATGTTTTTAAAGTAGGTGTGTGTGCGTGTCTATGTCCCGTTAATATGCTTTACCATTTAGGGTTGACAAATCCTTGGGCTGTGTTTACTCTGCTTGCCTCTAGTCATGCTAGGGCTATATCAATTTAAAATAAATTCTCACTTATTGAAGCGTATGGGGCATGTAGCATGCCTGGCTGCATATAATCAATCAATTTGCAGCAAACATTTCAATCAATCAATCGCATTAAGAAACAGCACCGAAGCAAATGGTAAATGAAATGAATTTCATTTCATTTCGCTGTCCATGAAAAGCAATTCGAATGCCACTCGCAATCGCACTGCTGCCAAGATGTTGGTTGTGTTTCCGTTTTGGGTTTTGGTGATGCCTCAATGGCTGCTAATTTCAGCTGCACTTGACGACAGTTCCGAGTAGCAGCATAAAAAATAAGTAAGAGAATTACACTCAACCAAGTACGTAATACTCTATAAGTCGAAGGGAAATATTTTAAATCTTTTAAGATAATTATTATTGACAATTTAGACACAATGGCTTTCACATCGCGTGTACTTTATGTGCAACTGTACAATGTACAATATGAGTGCAATGTGCCACCAGGGCAGTTACAACAGCAGCAGCAGTCGCAGCAACAGCAACCACAATTTTGTGTATTTAAACACTTAGCACACCCCAAATTAGCGCTGGTAGCCAAAGCTGGAGAAAATTAGTGTTTCAGTCCCAATACCAATCCCAGTTCACAATGCCCGTGCAGCATATCGTATGCCCAATATAATTTGAAATTGCCAAAGAGTCGCACTCTGCGCTTAACTGGCTAATCATGTTTTATTGAACGACGGACTTGGTATCGAGCATGACCAATACAACAGGCCAATCGCCCACATTAATTGGCTAAGCTGCGGGCCAATGTGGTGCCAATTATTCTGTGGTTTCAATTAGTGCAGCTTGCCAGAAAAACAAAGAGCAGCCACAAATCCACAGCTCAATAGTCAATAATGCAGCTATACACACAACAAATTTATATTTCTTTTTTACTTTGTTATGGCACCAAATCTGACTAGCGCGGCGTATACGCATTTAGTGTGTTGAGGTTTAGCTGCAGCTCATTAAAACCAAACCATAGAAAATATTATTAGTTTTGCACTTGCTAATACATTTACCTGCAAAATTATGTATTTGCAGTTTCTTTTCATCGTTGCACAGTTTTCGAATGGTTACATTTTTGGTCTCATATTAAATCAGTAAAGCTGCTTCATATGATACTCGTTTTCAATGGAAACCGTTTTCAAATCGGCTTATAAAACGTTCGATAGAAATAATTTTCAGCTCTTATTAAATTGAGCAGAATAGGAGCTTACTGTGGCGACTTATTGAGTATATATAAATAGTTGCCTTAATATCTGTTCAGCTCTTACAGGTTGGCATTTATTTACATACACAGTGCCTGCTGTTCGAGCTGTTATCATTCGTTGGCCAACGCTGATTTGGCTGTCACTTGGTGAAATTGAAAATGCTTCTGGCTGCTACTGGCCCAAATTGCCTGTCAATAACTAAAGCCAAGTGATGCTTAGATTTCGCATGCATATCAATCAGTAGCATTCGAATGAAATGGCCAGCTCAGTATTTGGGTATTTGCCTGTCAGCTGGACGCCAAAATGAGTGGCGCCTTATTTCACATTATGATGGGCCACTCAAAAGTATGCAGATGAGCTGCATGACAGCTCTATTCTGCCTGAATACCAAATCATTCTGTCTCTATGTGTGTATCTGTTCGTGTCTGTGAGCGAGCAAGAGCTCTCAAAGCCTAAAGATGCTGCCTCATTTTGGTTGCCAGCATGAAACAATTACGGGAAGTTCCTGTAACCCCCGCAGGCCGTATACACTTTACGAGTATTTGCTAGTTGTCACTTGATATTTAAAATAGAATTCAAAGCCAGCTTTCACTTATCAGCAAACGGAATGAAAATTAATGTGCTTTTAAGCAAGAGGCCCATTTGCTTGTTGTCATTGTCGTTGCCAGATCCACAGTATCCCCGGTGCCTTGTGCAAGTCTGTACATTAATAAATTAAGTTTGTCAAATGGTTCTTGTCCCCGAGCCACTCTCTTGCCCTTTCTCACACTGAGGCAGCTCCTGTGCCACCCGCATGATAAATAGTTGTTGGAAATTCGACTACAATAATAATATTTGCAAGTATTTGTCGTTACGAGCAGTCGACTCGTTGACAAGTAAGCAGCCAACAGCCGACGACAGCCAAGTTGCAAGGAGCTGACTGCTGAATTCTTCTGCCTCTTCATTGCTTACTCCTTACTCCTACCATAGACGCATCGTTCAACGTTGCCAAGTTCATTTTCCATGTCAGTAATTTTTAAGCAATTAAGACAAAGTGCCAACAATATTTACGAAACTCTCAGACAAGAAAATAGACAGAGCAACATAGCAGCCAAGAAGCAGCATTAACAAAAAAAAAAACATGTTCAGAGCACGGCAAAAGCAAAAACACCAAAATATACGCCGAGCCCAATAAAAGACTATGGCACGATACCATTCGAAACCAGGATGGCTATAATGGTTCACAACAACGAGTAACAAAGTACGGTTCGTCGAAGATTACGTACCCTTGCAGAGCTAAGTCCAACTGCTCTCATCGAATCTGATTTATTAATTGAAGGAACTTTGCGAGAAGTTAAATGCCAATCCAATCCGGTCGTTTGACCGCTATTTTGAATATTTGGTATTCAACACAAAAAAAAAATTAATAAAGATATATATACATATATGGAATCAGCGATGTCGCCGTCAATACGTTACAAATTTTGTAAGAAAAGTGAAGTACACCTTGCAAGTGTATACAAAATTGGCGCATGGTCATTAATCTTTATGCCGCATTTTGGTTGCTGCCACTGCGGCTTTTGTTGTTACTATAGTTGCTACTGCTGTTGTAGTTTCTGCTGTAGTTGTTGCTATCGTTGGCGCTGTCAATACCGAAAATATATATTTTTGCTCTTACACCTATGTATGAGCCTGCACACACCCGATCGTGGCAATTGTGGAGTTGTGAATAAATTGTATTCTATGTAGCATGTTGCTGACGTCATTATTAGTCCGAGAGCAAATGACAAATGTCACGCTGGGGTAACCTTTCACCCAGTCAAACAATCAATTAAAGTTTTTGCATAGTGTATGCACGTGTATGGGCGACTAAAACTCTTGTCCATGTAGTACAGTGTTCATTGACAAGCCACAAACACAGACCCTCTGGACAACAATTGCTGGTCAGCCTTAATTTTGATGTTGCAGCAGTTGTAGTAATTGTTACTATTGTTTATATTCTTGTTGTTGTTCCATATGACATATTCAATTAAATTTCAATTAAGTTAACACTATATTTTTTTATTTATTTGTTACATAAATATTTTACCATTAGCACTTAAAGCGTAATTACATCGGTGTTGACGTTGTCCTTGTTTGGCTTTTCTGCTAGCTTAACAGCAACAACAACAACAACGATAAAAGCTGCAAAGGGAAAAACAACAACTACTACTATCACTAACTGTCTCCATATGTGCCACGCTGTGTAATTGCAACTGCTCTTACCACACCACATTTTTGGTACTTGGTGTAACTACAGTTGGTGCCAGCAGTTTTGCCACTGTAAAAATATGTTGTATTATTTGCTCAATATTCTTCTCAATATAATTTTTGTGTAATTAAAGAATTAAGTAATAATTCCCTCTTCAGTTTTAATATGCTACAGTATTAGTAATGAAGCTCAAAGTCTTAACTGCCTAAGACAAAACGGAAAAGCGTACTATAAAAAAGCTTTTAAATTTTTAAGCACATACGTTATGCTACTATGGTACTTCAAATTGTTTGCTTGAACAATCCTTGAATAAATTTCTACTGTATTTTGAATTTTATACATTCACAAAAACAAATGCGAAAGATAACTCAGTCAAGCCAAAAAAAAAATGTATTATTTATTAGTGCTGGTCTGGCGCATATAGCAAAAAATATAATTATTATTGATTAATGATTACGGAATGTCACACAAACTGCTTGGAGGCACTGTTCAATGGAATTGTATTGTACGAAAAGGTCCATTATGCTTATAGTTTACATAATATTCACGCTGGTAATTTCAGTGAATACCACTTAGACTACATGAACAACAGTCGTTGACCACCCAAAAACAACATTTGGCCCCTCCTGTGTCACATTATAACAAACATCAATGTGCAATTAAGGTGTCTTTTATTGTATTGAGTATTTTTAGAATTGCCTATGTTTTTTATTTACCACAATGCCAAACAGTTGAGCTGGGTAGCCAGATTATGCCACACACATTACATAGGTCTACACAAAAGCATAACCTTAATTAAATTTCTAGTTAAACAAACGCATTTAGCAGTATAGTTTTCGTGCTGCGACCAACCAAAGAGAGAGAGAGAGAGAGAGAAAGAGAAAGAGAGACAGAGACAGAATGAATGTTGGCAGTCAGTAGTCGAATTACGCTTCATTTGTTTTTCACATTTGATTTGGCAAGCTAAAATGCTCTGATTCATGAGAATGTATGTGTCAAACACACAAGCACACACACACATTAGCAAGAGTTTGCTTTTGAAATGGTTAATGAGACAAAGCAAGCGTAGAGTCGATGTCTGCTGAAAGCAAACAGTGTAGCCAAGCAATAAAAGCGGATATGTTACTAAGACATTTATGTTATCTGCTAATGCCTAAATACACGAACACTCACAAGCACACTCTCTCACACACAACCACACACATACACGGATAAATTCATAGTGCTAGTTACGGCATTTGTAATGAGGTGTTTGTTGCATTTAAAGGTTGTCGTCAATGAACTCAAATCAAGTTCATAAAACAAATGGTAAATATTTTGTGTGCAAGTACAAATGACTATAAATGCTCTAAACATATATATATATATATATATATATATATATGTTTATATATGTGTGTACTGGGTGTGTGTGTGTGTGTGCTAAGTGTGTGTGCTTACTTGGGGCCATATTCAATCTCGATTAGCAGGACTTGACATAATTCAACTGATTTATGTATTTGCCAGACAACATTACAAAATACCCCAATCAATATTTGCAAACAGCTACAATACACACCCACACATACATAAATGTTTTATGTTGAGAGTATAGATTTGTTATTTGAGCTATAAACTTAATTTTGTGCTGGCTGAGCCAAGTCTTGGGTTTATTGACAGGCCAGTGAGTGCGTTGGCACATACAACTCAATTAAGTTGCAAGCCAAGCTAAAGCACACATACCACACACACAGAGAAAGAGACGGAGGCGAAGAAATAGAAGAGAAACTCAAAAGTACTTGAAAAGTGTTGCCTACATTTTGGGGCTTACCGAGCAGTTTTGTAACTGAAATATCAAGCAGCGGCAAAAGCAATTATAAGACCGAAATTCGTTAACCACAGCGCTAAGCATTTCAAACATTTCATTTAAAATGGCAAAACCAGTGAAACCACATTTAAGATGAATTACAATTCTATAACTGTCACAGGCGGCTAACCCCAAAAGTCGATGTCCCAGTGTCTGTGTGCGTAATTTAAATTTCGAATTTGTGAAAGTCGCATAAATCAAAATAATAGCGCATGGACTGCCCGTTGCCAGCTAAATGATTAATCAGTGCAAGAAAGTAAATTGAAATTCAAATAAATCAAATAAGAGACAGACTCAGTCGGAGGCGGAGTTAGAGGCAGAGATCAAGGCGAAGATGAAGGCTTTTAGAGGGCGCGACCTTAAAACAAACGATATTCAAGTAAAAAATTGTTCACTCAAACAAAGACAGGTCAACCAAAATTTAAAAAAAAAATAATGTAAAAAAAAAAACAAAAACAGGAAAGAACGTAGACACAATTAAACTAAGGAAGTTCTGCACTTAACGGACTAGAAAACTCGGACAGATGGCCAGGCAAACATAACTACATCAACCCGGTTAGAAAGTCTGATAAAGTATATTTGTATACTTAATATGTGCGGATGATGAACAAAAGATGAAAAGAATAATTGATAGATACACTAATTTGGACCTAATTGTACTTTGAAGTTTAGAGCTTTTTTAAATTTCCGTGCTGTGGCCCAATATACCCTTTCGTTATTTTCGAAACAGCGAAAAAGTGCAAATAACTAAAAGAACAAATGAATATTGTTTATCCACTTGCAATTGAAAAGTTTGCGGTTCTATAAAGCCATAAGTTGCTACAGAACATATTCATATGTACATATATATATTTATATGAGGGCATACTAACTCTATTGTCTGATTGTGCATGCGTGTGCGTATGTGCGTAAGTGTGAGCATTTCGAGATTTGTTTGTATTTAGTTTTGTGTTTAGCAGAGTTTCCGCTCGCCGTGTGATTAATGGTCGTTTTTTCGGTTTGGACGAAAACTTTGGCCACCGGAAACAAAACTTGGCCACAAACCACAACTAGAGCGAGCCAACGGGCATGAGAGAGATAGATAAATAGAGTGGCAGTGCTAAATGGCACAAGCACACGTAGTGAAAGCTAATGGCTAGAACAGCGGGTGACCAGAAAGCAGCTAACAAGCCAAACTGATGCCCAAAAATCCATTGCTGCTAACACATTTTGCACATTTGCGTATTGTTATAAATTTTAACAAAATTTGGAATTTTGATTGGCAGGCATACGAAAGCAGCATATGAATCAGCGGCAGCAACTGAGTTCGCTTGACTGTTGTCCGTTCCAAGTACTACATAAAACCAATTAATTAGCTGACTGAATTTTAGATTTGAATTATAAACTATATATAATCGGAAGCCTTATAGGCATCATTTAAGGACATGCCAATTGGCTGTGCAATTATAAAAATCCGTTTACCATTTAAGCTTATTAAATATAATTAAGCCGCAACTGCCTGACCTCGGCAGCATGCCATTATGCAAATTGTCGTGTATATGTATATGTTTTACATGCAGAAAGAGACGCAGAATGCAGAATGCAATGCGCAGGCAAGCATAATACCACGGGATCCAAAACAGCCCGGCTATTCATTTAATGTAGCTGCGAATGACGCTGGAACTTAAGCTGAGACTGGTTGGGCTGTTGTAGTTAGTTGGTTTTCGTAATTGTCCTGTTGCTGCTGCTGCTACTACGACAGCTTCGCCTTGCAAATTTACATAAGTTTCTTGTTTTTGTGTCATAAATTACAATTGCTGGGCCCCTATAGTGGCACGCACACAGGACATGCAGGACACACAGGATACGATGCACAGAGGGCACGCACCCAGCGGCACAAAACACAAATGTATGCGAGGGACCCAGAAGACGCATCCTGTGCCATCTGTGCGCCAAGTAGAAAACTTTGCCACATGAGAGACTAAATAACAACTATACAAGTTTTTACTATTAACTTATCAACTACGTGATGCCCTGCACGTTTCTGAGAGTTGAGTACAAAAAGTGGAATGTACATATATGTTCGATAAGCATACTGAATTGTATACATAAAATTAAAGATATATGCAAACGATTTAATCATTATTCGCTTACAATACTCAAAATCAAATTCTTGCCCAGATTGTTTATTCGTTGGGGGTGCCACATACTGAATTGCCATAACTTCATCAAAACTGATCCGATTTTAAAAGGCAATATCTCGTTGATCTGATTTGGCATCTTCATTAATCCTTGATAATTTTAATAACTTATTTGTTTGTTACGCTATTAAGTAATTTACAATAATAGAAATGACTACCATTTTTATTATAATAATGCGCAATATATATTCAATCTTTAATATTTAAAAAATTATTATTATATTGCATATTTTATTTCCTGCCTTTAAATTTAGAAATATATTTATTTGTTGGGGTACTAAAAGACTATCGCTTGCCTTATTTTTTTCAATTTGAACACCATAAAGAATGTTAAGTAATGACTTTGATGCTGTCCTCAGCCGGCATTTCATATTCAGCAAACATTTCAATGCAATATTCCCACACACTTTTCGACAATTGTTATTGTTGTTGTAGTTGTTGTTTTAATAGCAAAAGCAGAGTTGTAGTTGTTTGTTGGATTTCGATTTGTTAGATAGTCGATAGATTTTGGTGTTACATCGATATAATATCGCTCAAATAGCACAAATGTTAACCAACTGCAATTGTAGCAATTTGTTAATGATTAAACACACGACTAATCCGATATGTTCAGAAATTAAGCTCTAGCCATTTATATTGGAAAAATGATCAAAGTTTTGTAAAATTAATTAATCGAGATATCGCTTATATTGGCTTGGTATGTTTCGTTAAGTCTGTGTATTTTGTTGAGTATCTCTATCAGCTTTAGCAATAAGTCAACACATAAATTTGAATTTTCTGCCAAATTAACATTAATATCAACAAAATATAAAAATGTTTTTGGATTGTGGAATATATTTTATAAAGTAAATTTGAAATTGTAAGTAATAAACTGGATGACATAGTCTAAGTAAGAACTATGCTATGGTCTGTCTAGTGGTGGTAAAGGTTGGATGGTTTTCAAAGTAAAAAGTGGCGAAAAATGGTTGTCCCAAAAGTACAATCATGCAATCCCTTAAGCCATGTGAATGAAATACAAAAACTAATTCGTCTATATCGCGCCAACGAATGCCTATGGAATCCAAAAACTTCTGGCTTTTACAATATGGCATTAAATAAGAACGCCTGGCTGCGCATCTCTTGTTTCTTCAACAATCGCTTCACCGTCGATCAACTGAAGCTGCAGATATTATCGCTGCGCTATTACTTCGCCCAGGAGCAGGTGGCTTTAAAACAAAGCCAATTGGGCGGATATCACTATGAGCCACGGCACTCCTACTTTGAGGAACTGCAGTTCTTGAAAGCACCAATGTCAAACAGTGCCAATTTGAAGGCAATAGAGGTTTGGGATTGAAAGACAATATAAGCTTTTTACATAATTATTATATTATTAATTACAGACAGACAACAAAATCAACTATCTTGCTGTGGATATTTTTCCGCCGAACAGCAGCGAGAACAGTATCCACAGCGAAAAAGTTGATTTTCAATTACCTTCAGCATTGATTCAAACGGTGGACATTTTAGAAATAAATCGGGAAAGTGAACTACCGCAACCGCCGCTTGAGCTCAAGGCACAGCCAAATGAGTTGCGAGCTGCTTCTGGCAACGATTCTTATCATGCTACTGCTGATAATCAAACCAGATCACCCTATTCAGCAAGGCATAGGCGCAGCAGCAGCCATAGTCGGAACAGCGACAACGAGAGATGCAAATACAATCAACAGCAGCTTCAATACATGAATACAGTATCGACTGGGCAGAGAGTTAGCAGTCACCCCTTGAAAAAGGTACTAACTGGCAGATACAGATGCCAGCCAAGGCGTAGCAATGCAGAGGATTGGCACAGTAATAATGATGTAAGCAGCAGGAAGGTACCAAACAGAATGAGTGACGTCAGGCAGAACGACGCATATGAATATAATCCCTATCTTGGAAATTTTCGGGAGATAGTTCGGAAGAAGTCGGGTAACGACGCCAAAAAGCCACTGGAAAATTACAATAGCACTGAACCTCATTACTTATTGCGGAAGGAAGCAGTCCATCAGGATGGGCAAAGAGCTAACCAGAATCCTCTATCTCCGATACAATTTGAAAAGCAACTGCCTAGAAATATAGATTCTAGTTATTACCCCGAGGATCAAGATAACCCGCCCACTATCAAACAGGAGCCCCATAATCTTTCAAATGGTCGACAGACACCACCAACTGTCAATCGACAAAGAGGCAGTTTAGAGAAAAAATCTAGGACAGATTTGAAAGAAGCTGCAGCAGTCGTGTCAGAAAATGCTTTCACTCAAACACCGGACGATGACCCAAGTTTGGGTACCAATGAGATTAATTCTCCTGATGACAGAAGTAGGTTAAATAAAGCGTCCGAAAATAGTCCTTTAGTGCGCTCAAGAGCGCAAAAAATGCAACAAATGAGTAACGAGTTATTGGAGCGCTTACAAATAAAGAGGCGTCGAAATGAGGATAACTTCAGAGAGCGACCAGAAAAGAAGTTGATTAGTGAGGAAGATAATCCAGATGGAAGGTTGCGCCCAGTTGATGAAGAGCCACAAGAAAGATATTTAGGAAAAAGTGATGTGCAGCCTGATCCATTCTTATCATATCAAAATGAGTCAAAAGAATTTTCCGCCAACCAACCGTTAAGTGCTCAATCGAATTCCATCAACGCGCCCTCATCAAGCTATCAAGGAAGATACAGTTATGATCGGGATTATTATCATGATAAGGATCAAGCTGAGTATGAAAATATTCAACAAGGTCAACAGCCTCTACAGAATGATAATGGTTATGCCTCGTCAAACAGAATCCAAGCCCAACGAAGCAATGATGGATACACCTCTGCATATAATGACAAATATAGATTCAACCGGCAGGACCCTAAGATGATAGAACGATGTAGGTGTGAGGATAAATATATCGATCAGGAAAAACGAGGGCAAAAAGATTGGCAAAATTATCCTAACTATGTGGAACGCCGACGGAAATACGCCGATGGTCGGGGAACAATCAGAGAAAGATACGCTGAGCAAGATCCCAGTTATGGGCGAGGGATTCGCGAAGAGATCATTCGGGATTACAGTCAACGGACCTGTAGTCCACAGAGCTCAAAAGTAAATTTGAGAGCCATTGGAAAGTACAATGAAAGAAGAGAAACGCTGTACAACTTAGGCGGAGAGCACAGAATACATGGATGCCAGGCCAATGAGCAGGAGAACTACACAAGAAGAACACAATACTATAATCTGGATAGTAGAGATACCGTTGTTACGAAAAATCAGATCGATCAGGAACACTACAAAAGAAACGAAATGGAAAAAATGTCAAAAATACATTGTCAAAAATACCTCGAAAAAACAGCCTATGTCAAAGCAAACGAAGGTAAACACTACAATGTTGAGGAGAAAATGCAGGATTGCACTTGTTCCACAGACGAAGAGGAATTAGAGACAGTGAAGGTCAAGAAGTCCATCTCTCGTTGTGATGTGGCCGTTGAGACAGACATTGACATGTCGCTCACTGATAGGCAAAAGAAACCCATGTGCGATTGCTCGGACGAATCTTTCTCAGTATCCATGAATAATGGGAAGAAAACCAATTCAAATGAGAAGCCCAAGGCTGCCAAGTATGTCAAGCGAGTTGGCAAAATCTGTGCGTGTAAGCCAGCGTTACTTGTGAAAAACCAAAAGGCCAAGTCCACAGACCCTCCGGGGACTACTGTGTGGAAAGCGGATCCATTGAGAAATCGCGTGGCACCATCAACTGGAACGAAGCCACGTGGTTTGCGTAGGCAACAAAATAAACTGGAGGAAGAAGTTGTAAACAGTAAGTTCATTGATTTTTAAATTCTTGCAATCTGATCGGTGGCATTACCCAGAATTCCAGGCCCTCGTCGGCCGTCCACTTCGATTCGTTCCAAAGGAAAACCTGAATGATGGTAATCAGACTTCTCAAATAATTAATTGCGATGGAATTCAGAGTGCCGAAAACAGGCCAATGAATCCGCTTGGAAGGACACAAGACGCTTACGACAAGTCCTTTTTGAATAGATCAACCAAATGGGAATCTCGAGCCGATTATTCTCAACGCAGTCAAGGGATCTCCACGAGTAATCCGTTTCCTAATCTGAATTTTAATGCTTCGAAAGGAAACGTTATTGTAATACACCCGCCAGTTCAGAACTTTCGTGCCTCAAAATACTCTTGCAACATGAGCCATGTTGATTTAGACGATTACCGAATGTCAGCGGATAGATTTCCGCTGCATACCCAGAATAATCCGAAGCGATCCACTAAAAACTAACACACTAAACCAACCTAATCTAACCATAGCTGTAGTTTTCTTACATATCTCCCCTCCATAGCTGAATTAAATGTATCTCACTGAACTGAAGACTCAGCTGCTTATATTATGTATATGAAGGACTCGTATAGCACCCTAAAAATAGTATAAGCACATTTAAGGGCGTTACGCCTTAATGCTACATGAGCATAAATAATATTCTGGCAATCCAGTCAGTTTTGTCGTTGGGGGTTTGCCAAACATGTTGTTTTCCTATCAGTGGACTTTTTCTTATTGATTGATGAGTCGTCGGAAAATATTCAAGCGTCTCCCGACGCTAATTGATTTAAATACGTTTTTTTTAATTTTCCCTTTAGGCCTACATTTTTTATGTACACTACCAGAACTAAATTACTAAATTACATAGTCTTCAGCAAATATATTCCTAACAAATAATTCTGCAGGCTTATAAAAATCATGTAACAATTCTGATCATAAATATTTTTTCGATTAGCCCTTATCAAGAAAAATACAAAAATATACACTGAATGCGCAATTCGAGGGCAAAAATAAAACTTGGTTAAAATTGCTGGCTACCATATCACAATCAATATCAACCAAATAGACAGAATTATGAAGCAACTTAATATTTATCGTTGGTTCTGTGTTGAAATTAGAGACGAGAGAGAGAGAGATAGAGAGAGAGAGAGAGAAACAAGCACAAGTTTTTGCCAAGCAACTTAAATTGTTGCCAAACACGGGCCAAGTTGAGTGCTAAGAGCTGTCTGTGCGAATCCTGGGCCTCAGGGCAGGCAGGCTGGCGGCCGGGCAGAGGGGCAATTTGGCAGCCATAATGACCATTCCATTGGACAGCTTGGGTGAGCCAAAGGGCGCTAGAGACATGGCATCCTGTCGCGGTGATGGGCGGGTGGTGGTGGAGGGCCGTGTTAGCTACAGGAGCACTGCGCAGCCACGTAAGCACGTTTTAAATTGAATTTCGCTGTAAGGCAAGAGCCGTGCATGTCAGCATAACTGACGCACTGCGGCTGCAAGTGGACAAGCACATAACAAATAAAATGTGGCAGTATTAAAATGTTGCCTCTGCTTATACACAAGATGTGGCCTGGCTCTCTCTATATCTCTGCATCTCCCACTCATTTTTTATCTGTCTCGCTCGCTCTATAACGACCATAATAAAGTGAAAAACTATTTAAACGCATTTATTACGCTAATTGATTTCTGGACCGTTTACAATAATAATAATTATAACAATGGCAATAAACCATACAAGGCGCATATACACTGAAATTAAGTGTCAATCATCATCACAACGTGTTTAACCATTTTACATTATTATAGCTAAATGTATATGAATACGTATAAAAAATGTGAATTGACCCTTAATGGACGTTTACATAAAATGTCGCAGAAAAATAAAAAATTAAGGCTATTTTAAGAGGTGCTTGGCTGGCCCCCACAAAAACACATAAAACCAAATCGATGTTAATTTTTTTGTCATTAGCGAAAATGAAAAATTGATTTTTTTACAAACTAGCTAAATATATCACAAAAATTTTTCAAATTTGTTGCATTATTATTTCCCAGTTTCTTTGCTGACGACGATTTCAGCAGAGGGCAATTGTTGTATTGTTTTGCGGCTCATCTTCAACTATGAACAAATCCAGTTTTTTTGTTTCTCTTGTTTCACTCGAACATTTTGTGGTTATTACTGTTTTAGTTGTTTTTTTTTTTTGCGTAGGGGGGAGTACAAGTAATTTGCAAAAATTTAATCATTCTACAACTGCCGCGGGGCGAATAAAACAAAACTAGACTGAAAATAAAAATTACAGACTCAATCTCAGCGGTGCCGCGCCACTCACAGCTACACATGCAGTAGATGCTGTCATTGATGTTGTTGTAGTTGCTGCGGCCTCCGTCTTTTGTTATTTTACTGGTGTGGAATGCATTTTTGTATGCCTAGTTTTGTTTACCATTTTTATCTTGTACAACCGCCCTTTTTCACATTCCTTCTGCTTTTGTTTCTTTGTTTTGTTTTGTATAAAACAAAATATTATTTGTAAGCTGAAAAAACGACAGCCAGCAGCCGCAGGTAACAAGCATTTCTGCCATATTTATGACCTAAATTTAAAATTCAAACAATACACTCAGTCCGCTGAGCGATTTTCAGTATGAGCTTAATAAAATCGATTAGTCTGATAAAAAAAAAAAAACAGAAATACCAAAAACTAAATACCCTTTTCAAATTAATTAATATATGCCTCCATCAATTACACATTACATGAAAAACGTATCGTACCCCGACAAGAATGTAACGAGGGATAAAATGCTGTTTACTAGTTGACGGCCATAAAATATGGAGTTAACCGCTGTCAATACAATAAAAAAAAAATAAAATTTAATACTAGCCGACACTCGATAACATAAATTGTCAATTAATTATTAACAGCTTTTAAGGTCGCTGCCGTTAAATATTTTTAATTCGATTTTTTTTTTTTTTGCAAGCTATTTGCACGCTATTTCAAAATCAATTTCCACGTAATTTCGGCAAGTCATGGAAGCTTATGAGGGAACCTACAGATACTATAAGTAGTGACAAATCATAATATATTTATGAACAGCAAACCTTATACACAGAAAGATACAAGTATATAGTCGCCTTAAGCAGCTGCATACGAAATTAGGCGAAATTGTAAAGTTCGTGTTAGCTGAAATTGGGCTTCATGCGTTTGTAATCAAGTGAGATCAAGAGTAATGGCTTTTTTGTGTGCGAGGCGCACAATTTTTAAATGCACTAAGAGTGTTACACTCGAGTGCCGCACATTTATCACGCATACACACCCCCTTACATTTATATAATGTTGGGAATAATGGAAAATCGCATTTAAATTGCTTGGCGTACAATAAATTATTATAATTCATCACACGACTAAAGTTGTGTGTTCACTGTTCGCAATGTTTGATAAATTGATTGACTTCAATTGAATTGAATCGAATTACTGGCCTATGAACAGAGAGTACTCTTTTTGTGTATATTGAAAATATACCATAACAAATTATGATACTTTTTCAACGCGACAAAAACATCGTATGAGTGATATCACATTGTGAGCACATCGCATGACAGGCACTTTATTAGGTTTCGCTATTAATTTGCATGCTTTTTTCATTGCGTATGCGGCCCACATCAACTTCAACTTCACAGCTACCTCATGTGCCCATCAAACCAAAAATTGTAATTATACTGTTAACTCGAAAAAAGCGAACAAAAAAATCAAATAAAAAAGCAGACATGAAAATCGCAAAATTCCATTAATTTTAAGCAGTCAATCAAAATTGCCAACTCGACGTCGATTATATTATGCTAATGAATAGCAGACAGGCAGAGTGGTTTGACAAGCATTTTACGGGGAATGTAAGATGCGACCTTAAGACTTAAGATGCCACTCCAAACATAAGGACAGACACAGCAGGTGGCAGCTGTCCAAAACAAAAGTCGACAACTATCAACATCATTCATTATTATTTATTATCGATGGAGCATACGTGGCGTATGCTTAACATTCGCTGCTCTAGCATATAACATCATTTCTCACAAGGAGAAGACAAGCTGACTGCAAGAGATAAAACACGTGTTAGTCATTTGACACTAGGTCTGATTGAACTATTTCGGTTGAAAAGAAGAAAACGGCCACTAGGGCATAGTTTTTAAATCAAACCATAATTTTGGATCAAATTCCTTTTTTATTTTTTGACATTTTGTTTTTCGGTGTTTGTCTTAAGTCTGTTTTCTAATCAAACCATTTATGTTATATTCAAAATGGCACATAGTAGTTCAAGTTTTAAATTGTTTAACAGGGTAGTTTTCAGTTAATCCGCATGCCTGAATTAGGCCAAATTTTAATTGAGTGTCCTTTAATTTTAAACAAATACACAGCATATCGATAATTATATTTCTGCAGTCATTGGTGTGTAAGTGCGCCATTGAACAAATTAACTTATGGTCTTTCGCACTTTGCATATATATAAATCTTTATAGATATATGTATATACGTATGTCGTTGATACTATCAGTAAATCGTCTCGAGTACTTTGTCAACTCAATTAATTATTGATATAAACTTACATTTGTTTGCACTGCGGTCCAGCACGGCATAATATTTGTTTATGCAAATTGTGTTTAATTAATACATAAACAATAGAGGAGTCTGTTGGTTTTCATACTTTTGTTGTTGTTGTCGCTGCGGTCAGAATTTTGGTAGAAGAAAATGTGAGCCTTGCCGTCATATTTTGAAATTTGTGGGATACCGGCATTAATTTACCAGTTAGCCACAGACAACTTTCACACACACACATACACACTCGAATAGGTACATACATACACACGCCGCAGGTTGTTGTGGTTGACAACCTTTCTGGCAAAACCGACAACTTCAACCAAAATCTGCTTAGTGGCTGCGTAACCATGTAGCATGGTCTAGTTGCCCTCTCCGAACACGATTATCTAGTTGAATAGTTGCTTAAAGCTTTGCCAGTACCATCAAGCATCAAGTACTCAATGTGACCGTCATGCAAGGTACCGTTACCGTAACGTTTAAAAACTCGTTTAAGCATGTTGCTCTACTCACACCCAAGTTGGTAACTAAAAAAGATAGTTAGCTCTCATAGTGGCAACATTTCTATACTCTACTGCAGAATAAATTTCAAATAAGGAAGTATTTTTAAAAAAATGATTGCTATCGGATATGTTTTACCAAACTGCTAGCTTAAAAGTGAAATAAAAATACACTTTCGTGGCTCATTCGAGGCAGATTGTAATAGGTATTATATGTTTTGCTAAATTTTAGGGGGATGCCTAACAGTACAAATTCTTAATTTCAATCCTCTCTCAGCTCACATAAGGAGTCTGAGTTGAATAATTTTGGTGGCTGGGCAAAGGGTTCCACAAAGTTTTGATGCTCTCTCATCCTGTCTATATAATGGAAATTTGAAAAATGCTTCGCTTAGCTCAGGCACACAGACCCACTGGTTTGCATACATACATAAAACATGTTTTGGCACACAAAACCCAATAACAAAAAAAAGGAGCAAATACACCAAAAAAATTGAAACGAAATACCATAAAAAAAACGGTTGAACGGAATTCAAATATCGAACACATTTCTTTACTTCGACGCCGTTGCCGTATTTGTGTAGAAATGTATTTGTCGGTGTGTGCGTGTGTTGTGTGTATGCTCCTAGATTTATGCCACATTTCATTTACATTTTGGGCGCGTCGCGAATAAAGTAAATAAAATAGATCTCAAGTGGCGCACAATTGTTAATAAAAATTTTCGTTATTGTTATTTACATTTTTGTATCTTTCACTTGTAGCTATTGGGCTGTGACCAACATCGATTATATTCACTCGCGCACCAGCAATCGCGTCTTTATGATGATCTTCTGTGTGTGGACGGCAGCAGTGATTGTTTCCTTGGCGCCACAGTTTGGCTGGAAGGATCCAGACTATTTGCAGCGCATCGAGCAGCAGAAATGCATGGTATCCCAGGATGTGTCCTATCAGGTGACCTAACAGGCCCAGATCAGTTCTGTTTTCGATTTCAAACAATGCATAAGTGTTTGCTCTGCAGGTATTTGCCACCTGTTGCACCTTTTATGTGCCACTGTTGGTAATCTTGGCGCTATACTGGAAAATCTATCAGACGGCAAGGAAACGCATCCACCGCCGGCGGCCAAGACCCGTCGATATGACGGCTAACAATAATCAGGTAGTGCTTTAACACATTTTCTAAACAGATTAGAATAACTCAAATTTTATATCATTTTTTGATATACAAATGCCCAGTGTCTGAATTTTTATTATAAGACATTTAAAGTTTGCTATTATTATTTCAACTATAACCATAAAAATGGCAATACAATTATTATTGCAAGTAGTTCAAATATAAATTAAGAGATTTATTTTTAAAATATCTATTACTATTCTTTCACACACTCATAACTTGCTAAAAAGCTATTTTTTATATTAATTATTTTACATAGTTCTAACTACAATTATCTGATTAAAGTCTTATTATTTTGGAAACGTTATAAGTTAACACGTACAGTTACGCAGCCGCATGCAGGGTGTTGACTGCTAACTGCTTAGTAAATCACCCTGTATAACACCACATATCCACATACTAACTAAGCCGCCACACAATTTGCTATGTAATCACCAAACCTTGCAATTATGCACTCTAATGAAGTTAATCGCATAAGGCATACCCCAAGGAATAATGGAATGCGGAATAAACTTAAACTTAACATATGCAAGACGCCCACGATTTGGTCAGTCTAAGTCGTGCTCGACTTGGCCCATGGGGCTAAATGTAATTAGGCAGCTTCCAACTTCATTCAAGTGTGTTTAAAAATGCATTTTAGAATTGGATGCTCGCCTTCTGCGTTGACCATGAAAGGCAGCTCACTTAGATGTCCAGCAAAAATTAAGACGAATAGTGGTTGCCAAGAAACGAAAATAACCTTTCTTGCTTTGAGCTCTGCGTAAGTGTCTCAAATAAATTTAGTTTTGCTAAATTGCAATTTGGATTTTGCTTTTATGTGTAGGTGGCTCTTCAAAGAAATATCTTACGATAGGTGACCTTCACTTAATCAATCAGTTTGTACAGGTACAGGTATTGTAGGAACATAAATTCATTAAATGTTAGTACACATTTACAGTTTAACATACATAACTTTTAATATACACTCCAGAAAACAGTCTCATTCTTATGCCAAGTTAACTGGCAGACAAATAACTTACATAGAGAATTTAAGCTTCGTTGTTGCCTTTGTAAGGCTCTTTGTGTTTGTATTTGTTTCTTTTCTTTCTTCTTTTCTTTATTTTGTATATAACTGGCACATGCTCAGAACCAGCTACTTAGCTTCAGTTTAATACTTTGACTAAATTGAAAATGACCATTTGACGTGCAAATGTTTGCAACCACTTACCTACACATATACTTACAACGACACACATACTCGCACATGCCATGGACACATGGACACATGGACAGTGCGAAGCTGACAAAAAGTCATTGGAATCACAAATTCAATGCGCAAACAAGACAAGTTGTCCACTATTTGCCAGCGTACACATATCCCAGTCATGTCCGGTCCATGTTGCTTTTTATCTGTGTATGTATGTGATGCTGTTGCTTTAGTATTGGCATTGGTATGCGCACACACAGAAACACACAGCTACAGATATACGCATCCATTTAGTGCCACTCACTGGCCTGACCTGCTTGTTGATTTTAAAATATATTTACCCCACTCAGCGCAGGCATTTTGATGCCCTTACCTCAAGATAGCTAACTCAATAGACTAATTTGCTTACAATGGATTTTAACTGCACTTTAAACCAAACTCTTTGAATATACGTGATTAAATGCGAAGGATAAAATAATAATAATATCGTAATTAGGTCAGAACCAAAGAGGCATAGGTTACTACTGTTATGCTAAAATATGCATTATTGTGTTGAAATGCTATAAACTTTTTCTTATCCTAAGATCTTTTGTGCTCCAAGACGGACTTAAATAAATTCCACCTTAACTAAGCCTTTGCTTTTGATGAGACTTTAGCTATTGTGTCCTGCTCGGCTGTAATAGAACTTAAATTAATTAAATGACGCTGGCAATATTCAGGAGCTTTTAAAGCTAGTAAGTAAGACTTGAGCTGCAATTAAGCTTAATTTTGTATGCCTCACCAAAAATATAAAGCTTAGGTATTAAAAAGAGCATTTGGCTAACGACTTGACAACGTTTTTCAAATTATTCTCTTGTTATTCCCTTCTTTATTTAACTAAATGCTTTCAAATTGAAAATTGCTTTCCTGCAACTTGACGAGGGTTTATACTTACATATAACGCATCAACAACAACATTGCAAGAACAACAACAGATTCAAAATACATTCCGCTGCTCGCCTGCTGCGTGCTCTGTTACAATTTTCTCTTCTCTTTTTTTTTGTGTGTATATTTAATAATGATTTGTTGTAGCAAAGTTTTGGATACTTGGATACAAAAACAACAACAACAGCAATCAGTAGAAAAATTGCTGATTTTGTTTTTGGTTTTGTTGGCAGCACATAAATTGTAGTTAATTGCATTTGCATTTAGCATGTTTATGGCCAATTCTAAGCTAAACTGGCAACTGGCAGATGACTGAATAATTCGGTCTGCAATTGATTTAAAATGCAAGCATTTCAACCAATAAATTTCAAAAAATTACATTTACGAACGTATCGCTACTGTCTTTGTAATTAAATTTGTATACATCACAAAACTGCGCGATTTTAAGACTTAAAGATTTATATATTTTTAAAAATGCTTTGTACATCAATGTAAACGCAAAGCAATAATTTCTTGAGTTAAAATAAAACTCGCCTTAGCAACTCTTGTCATATTAACCTCTTAAGTTGACCCACAAATCTCTCTTACAACGTATTAAATGTCACACAAAGTATCCATTTATCCCATCGTCTGTTTGAATGCATTGATTTTGCAATTAACATAACACACGTTAGTAAAAGGCAATTAAGCAAATTGAGCGCACAGGTATTATCTGTAATTTAGCTATGAGTCTAATGCCACACACAACTCGCCGCAACAACAGTGGCAACAAAGCCAACAATAACAACAGCAAACATTAATAATAATGTAACATTATACACAAAAAGCAATCGGTCTTTGAAGTGTCCCTTAGCCAAGTGATGCTGACAACAACGCCCAGATGCTTTGCTCTCAAGAGCATTGATAATATTCTGTTGTTGTTGTTTGTCCCCGCCTTGACCACTTGAACATAATCACAATTACATTTGCAAGCAACAACAGCAACAACAGCCACCAAAGTGACAGCAGCGACAGCAGCTCAAATTGATTGCTCTAGATATTGACATTATGACCATAGCCATATGACAAACAGCCAGGACCAGGACATTAGCAGGCTGAACATATTTTGTCTAAGTCGTCCATATGCGACACACGTCTTCAACTTGTGTTGTTTCTTTCTCTTTTTTCATATCAAGGGTAGCAACTTTAACACTCAGCTACAAAAGCAGACATAAAAAGCTTTAAGGAAAATATATATTTTATTGACTGTCAATAAACTTCTATAAGCTGTACATTAAATCGAAATACAGTTTCTATTAAATTAACAATGCAATCCACAAAAAAAAGTAATTATCTTACGTAAATATTAGCCAGTAAAAAAAAAACATTTATCTGCAAACAACATAAGTAAACAACTTTTTTTTAAATACAAAAAAAAACATAAATTAAAAAAAAACATATATATACATATATAAATATATATATATATATTTACATATATTGATTGTGTTGGCCAGTGTAAATATAGAGAAAACATTTTTGCCAGGCACTTGAGCGACATTTAGGACATAGCTAGGCAGGCAGCATAAATCGCATTTAAGGAAATTATTGGATACACACGCACACACACAATACACAGCACACTTTAACATAGAAAAAGACAAAGACACACTCACACTCACACGGAGAGTGATATGGAAGCTCAACACATGTCTCACAAGAAAAACAATTAAATAAGAAAACAATTTACATAAATTAGCCAAAGTGGCAAAATGGCTTCGGCCAAGTATCGTTTATGCAAACGCTTAAATAAATGTGCACACACACACGCAAACGTTCACTAGTGTATATGTGTATATATATACAGCGACAGCTGACAGGCACATCTACATAAAATACACATTGAGCTGGGTTTACTTATCGTCGACTCTGCTGAAAAGTGTGCTACACTTTACTACACTGGGAGTAGGAGCAGTGCACGCTTCTGTTGTGTTATCTATGACTGTGTGTATGTTTCTGTATGTGCTTTACTTTAGTATTTAAATAACGTTAATGTGCCATGTAGTTTAGCTTTCGATCTAAGCAAAATGCCAAAGGGGAATCCATGGAATTTATGGCCAAGCACTCACACGAGCAACTTTCTACCAATTGCTTAGTACGCCAATTTGATGGCACGCCAACTGGCAAACAATGTGCCAGAAATGCCGTATGCGTATGTATCGCTGAAGTTATCAGCGATTCAATTACGCATTGATTACCCACATGGTAGCAACAGCAAAAGCAATAGCAGCAGCGAGAACACAATGCCTTGTATACGCAATCTCTGGCATGTACAACTTGTGCAAGGACGCAAATTCAATTAGCGTGCTGCGAACAAATGCGATTATTACAGAAATATATTTTTCGGCAAAAGGTTGTTTGCCTATAGCTGCGGAAAATTGTAAACGGAACAGGGAAAAGTTAACGGATCTACGGATTCAAGTTAACCCCAAATTGTTGATTACTTTAATGCTAGGTGCGGAAAATCGTTGAATACCAAAGAAATATTAATAAAGTTTGGATTTATACCGAAAAGTAAAGGCCTCCTTCTAGCTCTTTTATCCCATTCAGTTTTGTCCATGGCTTTTGCTTTATTTAGATTATAAATTTTGTTTTTATTATATTATAAATAAATTATAATATTTTTTTGTTTGCTTGATTTCTCAGTAATTTCATTATTATTAATTTATTTTAAATTACGAATTGCTCACTTAATTATAGGTACAGCTAGAGCGCATATATCAGATATATTATTGTATATATTTTAAACAACATTTTTTAATAAATCGCTGATTTTAGCATATAAAGTTACTGTTAAAGTTCATAACTCTAACCAGAGATAAGCGCCTGTCAAATTTAAGTCTCTAACTTCTAGTTGCAAGGACACATAAAGTTTCTTGCTTGGGTAACTACAATTTTGGTTATCTAATAACCATAAAGGAGACTTCAATTTAATAGCTGTCTGCTCCCAGTTGGATTAGGTTGCACCTAAAAACGACGTCTAATTAAGTATACAGCTTTTAATATTTAATAAGCTGACTTGACCCTTCAACACTTGTCCGCAAATCCAACCTCATAGGGCACATGAAGTGCAAAGGGGCGATACATGTGAGGAAGCAATTACACTTCTGTTGTCCTGCCCACAAAATGAAGGTCACATACATAGCTGCAAATCCATTTAATACTATTTGCGCAAATATTCACGCCATTTGGGAATGCTTGAAAAGGGAGCCGGAGTGGTAAAAGGGCATGACCAGGCACACTACAAACCCGATGCCATTTTCATCTTCTTCTTGCTGCGACTACGGTATTTTTTTCGGCAAATTTCCGCACACGAACGCAAAATCAGCATAATTTTATTTATTTAAAGCAATATCGACTTCGCAAAGGGTCAACATGGCAATGACGAGAACGTTGACGATGAGGCAAAAGGTTTGACTACTCAATTACTTTAATTTGGTGGGGATTGAAGGCGACGACAACAGCGACGAAAAAATGAGAAAAAAGTGAAGAAGAGAAAAGGATGCAGCCGTAAGAAGTGAAAAAAAAAATCAAAGAGGTCAAGCGCTTGAGGCAGTCAAGCGTGAAATTTATTTTGAACAGGCACTGTAGTTAGTTGGGGCTGCCCTTTTTCTTGAGGGTGGTGTGCAGCATTGCTGATGTGGAAGTGGAACTGTGGCGTGACTGTAACAAATACACACAATTTATTTACGAACGTATCCACTTACATATGCATATGTTGAAGGCAACAAAACAGAACATGGGATCGGCTTGGGCTCAGCTCAAACTCTGATATGCGTACAAATTGCGGTTTATTGAAGTGTAAGGCGCAACAGCAACAAACACAACTACAACAACAAAAACATCAACAATATGCAAATTCCCATCTTTTGTTATTCATTTTAATGTCAAAAACTATGAATTTAATTTTGATATTCAAAATCGATGCAGCTCAACATAACTAAACTCTCCATCCTTTCACCTTCTTTTCCACTTTAAGCCCGATGCGACAGCGCCAACAGATACAAAACTTAATCGTCTGCGGCTACGTCTTGGCAGATTCTCAACGGCCAAGAATAAGAGCGGTGGTGCTGGTGGTGGTGCAGCAAGTAGTACGGCTCTTGGTTTGGTGGAAGGCAACTCCACAAACACCGTAAACACAGTGGAGGATACCGAGTTCAGTAGCTCGAACGTGGACAGCAAAAGCCGAGCAGGCATTGAGGTAAGTGCCAGCAGCAGCACCATCAAAATCAACATCAACAACAAGTGCTGGGGATTTGAATTTTGGAATTAGGTTTTTGGTGTGAGATTTTCTTTTTTCTTTGGGTGTGGCCTGTGCTTTGGTTCTCTGTGCACATTCAAAGCAAATTTCATAACGCCTGACATGTGCCCAACGACCTGAGTTTGCTTCCTGAGTGCACGCAACCTGCGAAAGAAAAAAAAGAGGGGAAAAGCGGAAGTAAAAAAATAAATTCCTTGTCCAGTTCGTGCGATATTCTGAGTCCTGCGTAATCCGTGTTAAATCCAAATAGAAACTTGCACATGTCGTTAGCTAAACATCAAGTAGTCCTGACATTTGATTTATGCACGCATAAATCGATTTTTTATACGGATTACGTATACGTCGCGTGTGTCAACAAACGGCAAATTAAAAGACAACCAATAGCATTTGATTTTATTGCAAATAAAAACACCAAATGCATATACATATATATATATATATATATATATATGTTATTGCAAATAAAAACCTCAAATGCATATACATATATATATATATATATATTTATATATTTATATTTCATATGTGTATTTGTGAGCATATACTCTAGGTACGCAAGCGTTTTGGGTAGCAAATCCTGTAAATTACCCACTCAATAGAAATGTGTGGCGATAAAATGCAGGCAAAGCTTTTTGTTTATTGACGTCCAAATTTGTATTTAGCCGCATTTTATGTACTTCAATTTCAGATTTTTATGGCTAAAAAATAAGCAGCAAGATACACCCACACACACGCACACACACATTCAATAATAACGCATTAAAGCAAAAGCCACGAAAACCGAAGCGAAACGAAAACCATAAAAGAGCCAAGGAAAATAAATTGCTTGAGCGTTTTGTTGGCATTGGTCACAAGGTGGCTAAAAGTCGAGTGGCCAAAGGTCGCACCGATTCGTTCAGGTTAAGTAATAGCAAAGTCAAATATAAGCTCTGTGACAAGGATACGCCAGTGCCATCGCCATAGCCATCGCCAGCTCCTTTACCATGCAAAGCATCTCCAGATCCAGCAAACCAAATGAAAACAAAGCCAAACAAGAGCAACAACAACAAAAATAGTAACAGCAACAGGAGCTGAAAACGTGGCCTAACAAGGCACTCAATACGCCTGAGTAATTGAAGAAAATATGTTGATAGCTTATGGCTAACAGCTTTCGTTTCCATTCGCTTTGGCCCATAATAACCAAGCGAACCAACTGCGTATCGTACTTGCCTTCAGCTGGCCAACATAGATTAAATATTTACTTGGGCCAGGTTTCTGTGTGCGCCAAATAAGTGAACTGCCAAATAAATAAACACACAAACACGCATAGCTAAAAGCAAATATATAAATTTATCTTACTAGTTTTGTTTAATATCAGAAAAGGGGCGGCTGCGACGAATGAGCTAAAGCAAACAAAATACCCACAAAAAAAGAGCAAAAGATAATAGAAAAAGGAAAACTAAAACAATAATATTAGGCAGTGTGCACCAAAGCTTTTATGCGAGCCGAGAAATAAGTAATATAGATTTCCATACAACTTGGAATGCATTTTCATTGATAGCCACACATGTGTTATTAATATTTTCTTGAATGTTTGGCTTTGAATTAATCTAACAGCAAAAGTTAAAGCTCCCATATCGACAAGCCATGTTTCAAGTCATTTACTTTGCTTAAGCACCTTAATATTTCAAGTGAATTAAATTCGAGCTATTTTAACTATTAAGAGAGTTATTTTTTATTTTAGTAAAATAGTATTTTTTAGCATTTTTCACAAGTAATTGTTGTTCATATTTTGAGCCAGACTTCGATGAAAACTTTTAAACTGCATAAAGCAATAGTTGAAAGCCCCGCAAGTTATAAAATTCACCCATCACATAAGCAAGATACAAGCATTGCTTATCATGTGATTTATAAGTCTCATGCTGAACCCAGCCTATCTCAGTGCAGTGCAGTGCAGTATTAAGTGTTCACTTGAAAAAACCAAACAAAAACAAAAAACAAGAAGTCAAGTGCCAGCAGAAAATAAATTGAGAAAAATATACATTTCACTCATATACATACCGTAAGGGCAGTAAAACCAAGTCCAACTGCGGGGGCTCTGAAGGGGCAAAGTGCGTGCACCTGCACATAAATAATATATTAGCCAGGCTAGTGTGAGTGTTACTTTGTGAGTGTGTGGTTTATTCTTTACACTTTTACACGTTAACGCTCAACTCTTATGCTTGCAGTTATGTTGTTTTGTGGTTTAGGCTTTTGGTTTCTAGCTTCTGCTTTTGGATACGTGTTCTTATTTGCATTTCAAATTCAAAGTAGCTTGCACAAACAACATGCAGCTGGAACTGTGGTGTATGCGAGTTCATATTCACGTTGCCATATTGAATCAAGTGAAAAGTTATTATATCCACGTCGTAAACTGTATTGACTTTTGGCTTGTGTTGCGCCTTTTGAATTGCAGTTCGCCTTGCCGTGGCTCTGATTTGCTTTGCGTGAACATTAAGATCGAAACGCAACCAATCCCAAGCCAAACGAAATTGAACACTTCCTACAACATTTGTTTGCACTACTTTACGAACGACACAATGACAATGGTCAATGTTCAGTGTACAATGGCAATAACTTTGATTTCAACATTTGTGTGCTGCTTGGCTCTCTTTTGTAAAGTTGTACAATTTGCCAATGGCCATTGTATTTTATATGTAGTTTAAGTACGTTCTTTACTATCCGCATCCGGTCGGTCCGGTTTTGTGCTCCTTCTTGCCATTGTTATTGGCAAATGGTCGCAAAATGAAAATGCATTTTTTATTTGGTTTCCAATTTGAATGTCTTCCTGTTGTCAATGTTGTTGAGATTCTTTCTGGTTTGTCTTTGTGTTATGTGTTCTGCTAAAGGAACCACACCAATTACATGCCTATAACACAGCCCAGCCATATATTATGAAATCAAAGTCATAAAATTCATTTGGCAAACGCCACTGGCAACTGGTCCGTGTGGGCCATTAATTGTCAGCAGGAAAAAAACAGATTCCAGGTTGAAATTAGAGACGAGATACCTGTGCTTTCTGCAGACAGATAAAATGGCAAGTTTCGGTTTTCACAACCTGCTTTTTATTACCTAGAAAACAGAAAAAAAGTAAGCACAATTTTGAATTCGTTCCGCGGTCGTTTTAATTCCCACATTCCTTGCAGCGAACTCGCCGTAAACGATGGCTGAACACTCAATAACATAATATCCAGAAATCGTTTATAAAGTGAAAGTGTAAAAGTAAAATAATTAAATTGGTTTTCGAGTTGTACAGCCTTAATATTAAAATTGATAAAACTTGCAAAAAAAAAAATATTAATTCGGATTCTAAGTATTTACACCAAGATAGCTAAGCTAAGCAAAAATCGACAAAATGTGAATTTGTCGGAAATGTCAAAGTGTAAAATAATCTGCCAACTATCGTCTGACAACTGTCCTCAATAGATATATTGTGTCACGTTTTTCGCCTCTACTTTGCACATCTCTAGCCGGTTGTGCGCCACCTGTGCTATTCTAACATTCGATGCTCGTTCGCAAGGCCGTAGACAAAATTTATAACACATAAAAGTTGATTTTAGCACTTTACGTTTCTGCACATAATGTGGCCGGCACATGGACACTGCTGGCTCAAATTACAGGTGATTATATGAATTTTAGTGCCCAGGACATGCCGTTAGCAGCCAGCTCAAAGTCGACAAATTGTAGCCCTTTTTGACCAAGTGCCGCCAAATCGCCCAACAGACAGACTACCTGACTACGCCAGCCTGCTCGCCTGCGGCCAGGATAGTGGGGTGGCGCTTCTGTAATAGCATGGGCGTGGCAAGCACCACCCACGTAGTGGGGAGTCAAGGAGGTGTTCCAGTAGCGCACAAATGCGCAACGAGCTTAACGAAAATAAATATTTGCTCAGCGATTTTATTTATTTGGTAAATTTATAACCACAACTGCGTGGCATAAAAAGCTCATGAAAATTGACGACCCAACGCTTGTTGTAGATAGGAGCTGAGGCCGAGACAGGGAGCATCACTAAATAAATTTATGAATGCAATTGAAATTGTGATTCGTGTGTGTGTGCAGCACAGATTTGAAATGCTAATTCAGTTAATTTTTATGCTCGGTTCCCAATTTGGTTTGGAACGGTTGCTCTCATTTTAAGATTATGACAAAGAAATATTGCAGCGCACGTTCTTGCCTGCGAAATTAGCCAAATTGCTACATCCCTTATCATTTTAATATAGAGTCATAAGCTTTGACTTATTTTAGATATGTATGTATGTATATGTTCTGCTCTAGACTCTTGACTTGCTTCTTAATTAACACTGCTATTCGGGATTCAGAATATGTTAATACTTGGCTTTAGTTAGTTAAGCAAAATTCAAAACAATTTCTAAATTCATATGCATAAGAAGTGCGAGTGATTTTGTCGACAGAGCTGAATAGGACACAGCCCATAAATAAAATTATGTGACTAGAAAAAATAACTTGCAAACCCACTATAATTATCAAAATTATAATTGTTCAATCAGATGTAGTCTATTTTCCAATTTTCAAGATAAAAAGTCTACTAAATTATTTTTGTACATTTCGAAAATCAAACATTTTAACAATATACATGAAAATTATATCTGATTTTATATTTAAGTCCTGAACCGGCTCATGGTTTATTTTAATTGGATTTCCAGTTCATTTTTACTCACAAGCTTGTCTGCATAAAATTAGAGCTTCAAACTAATGGCCTACTTTGATGTGATCATTTCTAGGTACCCAGCACATCGGGCAGCCAAATTGCAACTGTTTCGCACCTGGTGGCGCTGGCTAACCAGCAGCATGCCAGCAGTGCCAAGCAGCAAAGACCAGTAGCCACAGTCCAGCAGCCGAGAACAGAGACGCTTAGCAAAGAGGAGCAACCATTGGAGGAAGAGCAGCATCACCAGCAGCAACTGGATGAAGCACTGGAGACTGCAACCACAACTTCAGAAGAAGCAACGGCAGCGGCAACAACGGCAGCATTGGGCAAGGCAAACGGAAATGGTGGTGTTGGTGGCGCTGTGGAAGTGCTTGAGGATCCGCAGCTGCAGCAGCAGCTCGAACAAATGCAGGAGCTACAGAAAACAGCGAAATGTGGTGGGGTTGGCGGCGGAGGTGCTAGTACATCGAATGCCACAACAATTACATCGATATCAGCGCTGTCACCGCAAACGCCAACATCGCCAGCCATCGTACCACAGGCAGGCGCCGTTGGCCCCATGACAGCCAAGACCAGCACATTGACTAGCTGCAACCAAGCGCATCCGTTGTGCAGTTCGGCCAATGCCTCCGGCGCTGTAACCCCAGAGCCGCGCACCAAGCACCATCAGCAGCAGCCAACAGCATCGCACCAGCCACAACAGCAACTGCAACAACAACAGCTGTCAAGCATTGCAAATCCGATGCAAAAGGTGAACAAGCGCAAGGAGACCCTGGAGGCGAAACGGGAGCGCAAGGCAGCGAAAACATTGGCCATCATCACCGGCGCCTTTGTTGTCTGTTGGCTTCCGTTCTTTGTGATGGCATTGACGATGCCGCTGTGTGCCGCCTGCCAGATCAGTGATAGCGTCGCCTCTCTCTTCCTCTGGCTGGGCTATTTCAATTCTACACTCAACCCGGTAGTTGTCAATTATAATACGACAAAAATTAACCTTATTCGGCTCTAGTCGAATATTTAAGAAATCAACTACTAATTTAATATTATAGTATTGTATTAAATTCACTTGAAACTGAGCTTTATGAGATTTATGAATATCTCGAAAGGTAATCAGTAATTCAGTTTTCGACCGATTATTCCTATGTAAGATATAGGAATTCGAAGGTTAAAGATTATTACGGCAAGCTTAATTATTGAGATTGAATTAAAGGTTTAAAAAAAAGAGACCTCTTTTTAACGGATAATTCCTCCAGCAAAAAGAAGGATTCAGCCCAAGATTCTTTCTTCCTGCTAGTCAAAAACTGTAAAACATAAATGTGCATTGAATATTGAAAACAGAGTCTACAAAAATCGGTAGCTCGTTTTACCTAACCTCAAAGCACCACTCACTAAATATACAAGCACTATTTGTACATTTGAATATATTTAAGTAGCGCAATTACAATTCAAATTACTGCAATCCATATCTGTCAAAGTTCCACTCTAGATTATCCAGTGGACAGACGGAACGCGTCCGCAGCCAACGCGAAATGCAGTGGAAATGGAAAGCATGACTGCAGGAGCCCCAGGCGACGACGCAGTCGTTGCCGTTGTCAGCGTAGTGATTGGCCTGGCACTCAATACACGGATCCATAACATGATTGCGGCAAATGGCACAGTTGTCAACAACAATATCCCATTCCCAGAGAGCCACACCATGCCACTTCTTTAAAATAAAGCGCTTCGAAGGTGGGCCGCCACCGGTGACACCGTCATCGAAGGCATCGCTCTGCTGCACTTCGGAGTCCATGATGCTGATAGTGATTTGTCGTAAATCGTGATTTGCAAAAACAATCAATGTATTAAGTGATTCGTATACTCATACTTTGATACTCAAGAATACAGAAATCAAATATATTTTACACAAACTTGCGATTCGGTTGTGCCAATTTGAAAGATGGGCTGCCAACTTTTCTTTTCATTACCAATCAAAGTCACTTACAGTATTTATTTTTTTTTTTTGATGGTCAGAATATCGATGCACACTGAAAAAAAATAAAAATATTTAAATGATATACAGTATATATTAAAATGCTTGGTATCGATAACTATTGTGAAAGCTAAGCGTATATTGTTGTTATAAAAAAGTGAACAAATGTAGAAGCAGTAAATCCAATCAAGATATCTTATTAGTATATATTAGTCTATTGATATTATATATTATTATATATTTGTCAAATCGATTCAGTCATAAGTAATAATTGAATATTGTGTAGGTAAAACTCATGTTTTATTTTTGAATTACAGGTCATCTATACGATATTCAGTCCCGAGTTTCGTCAGGCCTTCAAGCGAATACTCTTTGGCGGTCACCGGCCGGTGCATTATCGCAGTGGGAAGCTCTAGATAGTGCATGCGAAGAGGCGAAGGTACGTATCCATCTATACACATATATAAAGAAATAAAAAGCTTAATATTTAACTACATTGTTACAATTCTTGAAAATTGAGGACATGGCAAGCAATTGCATTTGACTCACTCCCTTATATTTATTTTTATTTTTATTTTCAATTTCGCGCTACAGGTTTCAATTTGCAATGCTGCTTCCGAAATTGATATTGCTTAAGCATGCTGGATAATGCTGTTGATGCTGCTGCTGTTGCAGTGTTCAAAGTCTTTTCAGTTTGGTTGTCAACGTTTTTGCTTTTGCTTCGGGCTTTCAATTTTTAAAAACAGACTCCACACGGGCAGCCATGGGATATAGCCTGTGGCACTCACATAGATTCGAATTGGAAACGCTTTGTTGCCAGCTTTCCTATGCCTGGGAAACTTGAAACAATTTGTTAGCTATGCGAAAAGCGCGGGCAAAAGTTTCGGGGCTCGAGCCCAATGTGAAAGTTTTATCAACGCTTATCGCTGCTGTCATCTGCATACGAGAGACTGTTTAGAATCGCTTGGCCAATGCAACGGCTAACGGATACCGTCTAATGGTCCAAACGAGCCATTCGAAATATGGCCCGTCACAGTGCTGAACCGAATGCCGCGCAACTGAAAGCTTATCTACAAAAGCGGGCGCCCCAATTCCCTCTTACTCAACCAAAAAAAAGGAAAAAAACAGCCTTGAATAGTTATCCATTTGCATTTGCAGTAGCAGTAGCTATAGCCTGCCATCTTAGCCCAATTGGAAGATGGAGACATCTGCGTGTGGCAGCAGTTAAATCTTCAGCATTTATTCACTTAAATTTATCAAAAAGTTAAATTAAGTAACATTAATTTGAAATTCTGTTTTCTGTTTGATTTGTATAATTTGAATTTCATGCTAATGAGATTTTTGCAACTAAAAAACAACTCTTTATAGACGATTCTGCTAAAAAAAAAAAGAGAAAATTAACGGCAGACGATCTTTCCTCTTCGGTTGAAAATCTACAAATCCACCAAAAACAACTCCAAAAGGAAGAAAGCACACCATAAAAAAGGACTCACAGCATGTATACCAAGAATGATTTTTAGCATATATATATATATATATATATATATATGTAAATAAGTTGAACTACAAATTTGTTTAAATTAATATTAACTATGCGATTAGATAGTGGTGTATTAAGTTTGTAATTTAATTGATAAAAGTGGAGTCTGTCTTTTTTTTAAAGAAAAAACAGAAAAAAAGAATCTATGTAATCAAAATATGAAGTAAAATAATTAGTTATTAAGTTTAGCCGCGAAACATATTGAAAAATTATTCTATCGAAATCTACTTCCATAACTTTTCGTGTGTTTTCCATTTTGAATGTGTAAATGTAAATTATCCATTTAGATGATAAGTCCAGACAGTATATAGATTTATTCTGGAGATATTAAAGCTTGGGTTATGATCAGGCTATGTGACATTTGGAATCGTTATAACTGAACCCGAGCACATACTGAAAAATACTACCATCTAGATAAATTGTAAGTGTGTATAAAATCAGATAGATATTAAGTAAAACCTAACATAAATTTGTTGACTATTATATGGCTTTTAGGTTAACACTTACTGTATAGCTAAACTTAATATAAACTTTGAGCAAAATTGAATATGTAAGTGTTTAAATTGAATTTAAGCCTATTGTTAAAGCAAATCTTAGTTAAATTACTATTAAATAATAAAAATAAAAAATATGTTATATTAATAGCGCTAAGCAAGTTGGTAAAAAATGTCATATGGATTTCTTTGAATATGACTCATATTAACTTAAATTAATATAATTGCCTAAGGGTGCAACAAATTGCCTAGCATTAATGTTAAAATCAAGAACAACAACATGTATTATTGAAAAGCAAACTACTTTCGGGAAAAATGGGTAAAATATAAAATGTAATGTATCAGAAAATAAAATCAAAAAACTTCAAGTGAATTCACACACATATATACACACTCAAACAAACACAATTAAACATATGCTAGTTAACTCTCGAATTAAGTATGTGGAGAATAAAATCACAATTGAAATCAAATGTTTTACCAAACTAACTTTAAAAAATGAAAACCCTTAAAAAAAATAAGAATCCATTCCTAAAATCAAATGTAAAACAGAAATCATGAAGTAGCATTTTAAGAATTTATAGATCTATGTCTAAACTAGATATCATACTAAAAAAAATAACTATCAACAACAACGCAGTTTAAATCCGAAATTATTTGTTCCAAATCAAGCAATAATTTGAAAGACACACACACCTATTATTATAATTTCATTAAGAATTGGTTTTTATTTATATTATTGGCATTATAAGATTTTTATTATAAACAAATTGGCGCGCATTTAAAAAGAATTATTGCTTGGTATTGGAAACTAATATCTCAGATATTTAACTGCAAATAACAATGACCTAAGTTTGCAACAAATACTATACTAAAATTACTGTACATTTCATTGGCTGCAAATTAAAATAAATATTGAACTTTCAAGCAAACAAACTGAGTTTGAATTAATCAGCAATTTTACCACCATACCTATGAGCAATCAATAGCAGTTGGATTCTGCGCGCACATTTCAGCCTGCTTGAAGTTGGCTGTGCGACATTTCAACTCACGCGAAGTTGGTGGCCGTGCAACATTTTCAGCGTCATTGAAGTTGGCTGCACCAAACAGCTGTTTTTCGAAAAGACGTACGAAAATCTGTCTCAAACTGCGAGTCAATATTTTAATTGTTTGTCAAGCATGTTGAGTTTAAAATGTGCTATATGCGTCGCTCAATTCATTCATTCCGACAATGTTTACATTACCATCTGCGGCCATATGTTCCACCATCTATGCCTCGTACAATGGCTGGAACGGTAAAAATAATTTTCTAAACAACATAATGAAATTAATTGCAATTAACTTGCAGCTCCAAAACATGTCCACAGGGCCGCTACAAGTGCACGATGCACAAAATTCGTCGGGTTTACTTCAATTTTGACACTTTGAATGTGACTCGAATCGATGTGGGCGCGTTGCAGGAGCAGCTGAGCAATGCAAAACTGGCCATTGAAAATAAGGAGCAAGAATGCATCAAGGTCAAACAAGAAATGAAAGATCTTCAGGATACGCAAATGAAGTGTCTGTAGGTTATTTAGATTGCAATAAGCAAAAAAAAAGCGTTATGGTCATTTCAATCAGAATCCTTAGCATATTTTTGATTTCCTTGACAACTGTGATTTCACAACTTCCCGCAGCGAAACCATTGCCCTCCTGCAGGAGAAAGAAGACTATCTTGTCTGCAGATCCACCATGAAAATCGGTATCCTTAAGCGCAATGCCAAAGAGCTGCGCAAGCAGAATGAATCGCTTAAGCAGCAGGTGCACGCAATGGAAGACGATTATACGAATCTGAAAGCCTGGTCTGTGGCATCCGAGCAACAGCAGAGCCTATACAAATACCACAATACAAAACTAAACACTGAACTTAAAATGACGCAAAATGATCTCCGCAGGGAGATGGACTCGAAGCGGTGAGCAGGGTTTGCTTTCCAAACTGTCCTGTAATTTAAAATGGTTATTTTCTTGCCTAGCAGAAAGTTGGTGGAGCTGATATTGCGTGGGGAGAGTAATGAGAAAGTAAGCTTCATGATGAGCGACTATACAACAATGACTAACATTTAAACATTCGAACGTTATTCAGGTGAAAAAACTTCTAAACGTGTATGCTACCAGCAAATCACTTGGCTTAGGCACCAATATGGTTGCGTTAAAGCGTGAGGAACGGCTCCCGATCAAGTCGCACAATATGGTACGTCTAGGCCGAAAATTAGATACACTTCTTAAACTACAATCATATTCAAATTTTCAGAAGCAGAGCATTATACGCATTAAAGAATCCTCCTCCACATTTCTGAACACAAAATCCAGCAGTGTGAACATGGCTCATTTGCTGAAACCGCATGAGACCCATCAATATATCGCCCATTAAAAGAACACACAGAATTTTCTGGGAATTGGGATCATACGCAACACCGCCAGTGATCTTACTGATAAGGTATATTATTAGAGGGTATTAAGTAGGAATTACATATTACTCCGATGCCGGAGTTTCAGAGAAGACTTCCTCAGTTACGTATTAGGTGTGTTAGCATAAATCTCTTGTTAGCATAAATGTTTGTTTGTGTGGGCTCCGATTATTTTGCCCTGTTACATTAATTTTATATGGAAATAAGTTAGTATGTGAAGTCAGTAATAAAAATATCTACGCATGTATCTAGTTATATTATACGACGAGTTTAATTTACCTCTCGTGCAGTAAATATGTCCTAGACACATTAAAGCTCAGATTATATTTAGGTAATGTGATCCGTTTTCTGCTCTGCCTAAAAGTAGACAATACAAATTGAAATCTGCGCGCAAATTTGAACTCCTGTGCAATTATGAGCCCACTTGAAGTTGGCTGCGGCAAACAGCTGTTTTTTGATAAAGACGCGCGCAAATCTGTCGCAAGCCGGGAGTCAGATATATATTCCTTATTTTATTATTGCATGGTTTACTAAGCATGTTAAATTTAAATTGTGTTATATGCTCCGAACTGTTCACACAGTCCGATGATGTTTATGTTACCATCTGCGGCCACATGTTTCACCACACGTGCCTAATGCAATGGCTGGAACGGTAAGAATGAATTTTTAGACAAAAACTTGAAATTAATAGCAATTGACTTGCAGCTCAAAAACGTGTCCACAGTGCCGCAACAAGTGCACAACTCGCAATATTTGGCGCGTCTACTTCAATCTGGCCAATTTGGATGTGAGCCACATCGATGTGGGCTCGCTGCAGGAGCAGCTGGACAATGCGAAACTAGCAATGAAAATGAAGGAGCAGGAATGCACCAAAGTTGAACAGCAAATGAAGGATCTGAAGGATACACAAAAGAAGTGTCTGTAGGTTATCTTGGTTATGTTGTAGGCAACAGTGTTCTGACTGCAGTTGAAATCTTTTTCACACTTGCAGCAAAACCATTGCCGGCTTGGAGCAGAAGTTGCAGAAGAAGGACTTTGTTGTCAGCAGCTACGTCGAACAAATCAGCGTGCTGAAAAACGATGCACTAGCTGCGAATGAGCTGCGCAAAGAGAACAAATCGCTAAAGCAACAAGTACACACAATGGAAGGCGCTTGCACCGTTCTGGCAGCCAGTTCTGCGGAAGCCGAACGCCTGGTCAAGAACGAGACCAATCCAGTTGTCTTAGCCAACTGGGTTTCAACGCTGAAGCGAGAGCTGAGGCAGGGCGAGTCCAAAAAAACTGAATTGCGTAATGTTCTTAAATTGGTTCAGAATGATCTGCGCAGAGAGCTGGAGTCAAAGCGGTGAGAACGTTTTAAATCCAAACAAACAATAATTTTAAACTAAGCCTGTTATTGACTTGCTTTGCAGCAAGTTGGAAGAGAAAATATCTCATCTGGAGAGTGATCTTTATCGAGCCAATGAGAAGGTAAGCCGTTGTCTGTGGTGTGCCACGTAACATAAACTGACACTTATCCGACTGTGCCTCATTCAGCTGAAAGATCTGCAAAGCCAGCCAATTGACGTTGATGCTTCCAGCAATTCATTTGGTCTAAATACTAATGTGGTTGCGCTAAGGCGCGATGACCGACGCCAGACCATCTCGCCCACAATGGTACGTCATGATACAATACTAAGGAAAAGAATAACTACCTTTGGCATCCCGAAGATTAAATACATTTGCATATGTACTGTAAATGTATACCTCTTATATGAATTATGTTTGTTGAAAATCACTCTTTAATAGCTCAAATAATATTTGCAAGTATTTGATTATTAATACTTTGTTCAAACTTGCAGAAAGAGAGCATCAAGCGCATTGAAGAATCCACCTCACCCTATCTCAACATAAAATCTAGTAGCGTGGGCATGGGTCATCTGCTGAAGCCGCCAGAGTTGAGCGTTACCAAAATATCGCCCATTAAACGGGGACCCGGCATTAGCATGGCAAGTGGCGTCATCCGCAAAACCACCAGCGATCTCAGTGAAAAGGTATACTACTGAGTATTGAGTAAGCATTACATATAACATAAAATGTTGTCTATTCGCTTACAGTACTCCATTTTCAAAAAGCCGCGTCTGCTGCTGGGTGCATCCGGTTCCGGAGCTTCAGGCACAATGGCCTCGAATTTTGCCTATAACGGCATGGGCGGCTCCGAGAAGATTGATCCCTTTGCGCTGCGCGCTGAGGAGGAGGAAGCAGAAGCGAAAGCTAAAGAATCAACTAATCAGCCGCTGGCCAAGACTGTTAATCTGCGCATTAAGGCAGGCACGCTGCGCAACATAAAACTATCTAAATAGACTAGATCCCCAAAAGTGAATAACCCAAGACTGCCTCAGTTTCGTAATAAGTTCGTTAGCATAAATTTATTGGCCGATGTTTCTCTGTGTAAGCTCCGGTTATTGTGCTGTGTTGAGTTAATTTCATATAAAAATAAGTTAGTAGTGAATTGAATATAAAAGTATAAATATAATTATAAATGTATGCATGTAGTTATATTATGCGGCAATCTTTTTCTCCGCCTTGCCGGTCCACTCTTCACGCAGCTGCACACTGCAGCCCAAATCACGCAACGCCGCCTTAATGTCCTGTGCCACCGTTGGATGCTCCACCATGGCCGCATTGAGCAGATCCTCAACGCCAAAGGATAGCCACGTGTCGCATTGATTTCGTGATCTGGACACCATATTACGTATGGCCCACGCACCATTTCGCTGCACAATTTGATGATTTGGATGTGTGCGCAGAGCTTCGACAATCACCTCAGCAATACCGGTTTCAAAGAAGGCGCTGCTGTGCTCCTGGACGCGCAGCGTGAGAGTTGTTATGCAGGCTAAGGCAGCTGACACAATGTTTGCATTGGTCTGATGCGTTTCGAGGAGATCTTTAATGATTGGCGCAACGCCCTGCTGCACAATGTGCCCCTTGACCGCATCATGTCCGGCAAGAGCGCGCAATAGTTTCAACGCCTCACGATTTAAGCGCTCCTCTTTCAAGTTGACGCTCATAATATCAAATATTAGCTTCAGACCGCCCGCATCGTCGATAAGCGTGCACAGCTCCTGGCGCACGGCCAGCGTGCCAATGGTGAGCAACAGATCCGCAAGGACGTTGACATCTTCGTAAGCGGGCAACAGCTCCACCAGCTGCGGGAGCACCTCGCTGGCTATTTGCCGTGCATGTTCATGGGCACAGCCAAACTCAACGCGTATGTCATCGTCCAAAACCAAAAATCTGAATACGGCAGTCACCTCGCTCACCAATCGCTGACTGTCCATAACTAATAGTGGTTTTAATAGCTTCAATGCATTTGCGCTTATTATGTTCTGACGATTTCTTTCATGCATGATGCACGCTTTTTGCAGCCACTGCAGCGTGAGACATATGATGTCCAGTTGATCCTTCAGTGCCAGCAGCTTCAGCACAATGGACAATGCCTCTGCATCGAAGAGATCGGGCTGCTTGTGGGTCAGGCTGTTGACAGCCTGCAGGCATCTGCTTAGCAGCGTCATATTGAGCGTCTCAGTGGCTAGTGTTTGCTCCAGCAGTGTTATGAGCGCATCGTGAGCACCATTCTTCCCAGCCAGTACACGATGGGCCAACGATTTCTGGCACTCGATGTCCAGAACAGTAAGCAGCTCCAATAACTGCTGTGTATCGCCGCCCTTTTGGCTAATGTGCGTTTTAATTTTGTCCATTGTTTCGTTGATAATAGGTTTTCCCGTCTCGGCATTGACCGTTAAGTCTTTTATGATGTTAGCCAGGTTAATGCCCTAATGTCCGTAAGAAAAACTGGATCAGTCTTACTCAAATCGTAAATGACTCATACAAAGTTACGCACCTGAGCTTCGAATTGTTTTATTGTCTCCTCCTTGGCTTCGGCGGGACTCATTGAAAAGTCCACCACATTCTCCTGCACAATATCATCGAAAGTTTCTTGAGATATTATTTTGGACATTATATTGATCAATTGATTAAATTTCGGCTATAAATGCTACAGCTGTTGTTTTGTGTGGTGTTTTGTTCGTGTTCCAACTTGTTCCGCAATAACACCCATACACTGGCAACGGCAACGTGAGTTTCTTTGTTTTCAGTCTGATAGTAAAGCTGCTAAATGTGCGTTTTAAATTGAATAAATACAAACAGGCTCTTAATTTGGAATTGATCTCAAATTTTGTCTGAATTAATGCTTTTATTTATTTGTAAAATGCGCAGCAGAAACTCAGCTGTTGCGCTGCTTGCAGAACCGCAAATTTATCGGCAAGATTCAGAAATGGTGATTTACAAAATTTTCAGTCAAAATAGTTTGAAATTTTATAAAACTGTAATTCACCTTATAGTCATTTGATGTATTTTTTTAAAATCATTCTAATTTGAATAAAATAGAATTTAAATAACTATCGATACGCGATAGGCCTAAGGTCAATAGTATTGCACGGAATTAAAAATGGCATCGATATATACATATATCGATAGAATATCAACAAGCCCAACAAGCGGCAGGGGCTCTGCACGAAAATAGTTATTTACGTTTTTTAAATTTAAGTAGACTGGATTGCTTTCATACATTCAGAATATAATAAAAATGGGGGTTATTCTATCCAAATTTCGGGTAAGTTAAATTTTGCGTTTTGGTTCCAAAGACCTAACAAGACTGTGACGCCAACGGCGCCTATATATGTGCATATATACATATGCAATAAATTTACATACGTGCGCATTTCTAATTATAGAAAGAAAAGTCCACAACTGCTGTGCTGGAGGGACTGCAATTGCAAATCCAGGAACTAGAGAAATATGTGATCAATACGCAGGAACGTAAAAGACGCTTCGTCACCAACTTTGTTGGCTTCACAATTGGCGCTTACATTGTTGGCTTTGCGCTATTTTATTTCTTCTATTTCCCGCCAACAATGAATGAGCGGATCATGTATTTGGTGCCGCTGCTGCTCTTTCCACTGCTGTGAGTAATCCGCAACGATCGAATTATGATCTCACTACTACATCACAATTGCAATATCGTTTTTGTTCATGTTATATTTCAGTATTGTGTTCTTGCGTCAAATGTTTACGTGGTATTTTCAGCGCAAGCTTAACAAAAATGGCGATAAGCTGGAGCAACTGAAGCAACAGAAGAACAAGATATTAGAGCAGGTCATGGACAAAGAGACATACAAGGTACTGCAGCCAAGGCAAAATAGTAGTGTTCGCACTCAAATTAGAACTGCTCGAAATTGGCAAATGTTCAAAAATTATGATAATCATTTTCTATGAATTTTAAATTCATATGTACATATTTATTTATTTTTTTTTCTTGACGTAAAACCTTTCAAAATTGGTCTCTGCTGTTTCCAAATTATAAATTATTTGCTAATAAGAAGCACTACTAATTTTTGTGCAAACAAGACACACGTATAACATCATTTCAATTCGTTTATTGACAGGTCGCAGTAAAACTTCTTGAGCGCTATGGCGATAGGCAACAGAATCGCATGTTGGCCACCACAGTTCGCAGCACTCCTAGCGTCACATCACTGAATCGCACATCCACAGCGCTGCAGCGCACACCCCAAGCAGCAGCAGCGTCAGCTGCCACACAGCAGCAACAGCAGCGGGTGTTAACACCATATTCGAGTGTCTACCGCAACATGAACAACAATCTAAATAGCAGCGTCATGGGCGTCATGCAAACACAATTGGCGACTGTGACGCCGCAAGTGCGCACTGGCCAGGAGCTGCGCAAGCGCACGCCCTTTCCCGTTGTCGATGAGAGCGCACGCAGCGCCTTAGATCGCATTGTGGACTTTATTGTGGGCGACAGTCCACAGAATCGCTTTGGCATGATATGCAAGGAGTGCCACAGGCATAATGGTAAAAATCAGTGCAATTACATTTGTATTAACTTTTGTAAAACATTATCACATTTGTAGGCATGCTGCCTGTGGAGGAATATGAATATACAACTTTTGTTTGCGCTTTTTGTGGTGTGCTAAATCCGGCACGCAAGGAACGACCAGTGGCGCCACGCCTCAGCTTGGAGGCCGCGCAACCGGAGACGCCACACTCGGCATGGATGCGCAATGATAGCTCCGACAGTGATTCATCGGACGAAGAAGATGAAGAATTTGGTGACTAACAGCGCTACATTATTATTTTGTACCAGTGTCCATAACAATCCTATTATTTTGTGTTGCAGATAAAAAGCATTTAGTGCGTCGCGTGCTGCACGAAGACTTGCCAATGACTGATACCAAAGCTGATGCTGAAGCTAATACTGATGGCACAACAACAACGACTGCAATGAAAGTTGAGGAGACTGAAAATGAAACTGTTGCCAGCGAGACTGAAGCAAAAGAATAGTTTCGATTTAGATCCATTCAGCTCTCAAAAGTGCGGCATGAACAGGTTTTAGACTTCGCAAAGCGTTGGCTTTAAATAAAGCAATTTATTTATGCATATTATGCTTAGAGTTAAATTTAAACTTATTATAAAATAACACGTTGTTGGTAAGCAACTACATTTTAAAATATTTGTTCAATTTTAGTCACTAAAAACCCCAACTCACTAATTTAAATCTTATCAAGAATTTTTGAATAGTTGTTGAGCATGTCTTGAAAATGCAGAATGTAAATTAAAAACCAGCTTGAATATGCAAATTCGCTTTCTTTTCATGGCACACCTAAGCACACGCCCCGTTAAGTGCCGTCCGTCAGCACAGAAGGAAATTGATAATTAAACAAGAGTTAGCCAGTGGTTTATGCCCGACTTGGAAGTACCCTGTATAAAGCCCTAAAATACATACATTCACAGTAATTTCTTGGGACAACGATGGTATCCAAATTCGAAAACTAAAACGAAAACACTTGCGAATGGTTTTTATATGCTTTTCATTTCATATTATTTAAATATATTTATTGGCCGTTTAATTTTAATTGTATAAATCGACGGCTGGTTAGCTTTTAATGAGATGACGTTGCACAATTTGTGTTGCTATTGGCAGCCAAGGATCTTCTGCCTCTTGATCTTGAGTTTAAGTTTTAAACGTCTACACTGCGGATATGTAACAACTTTGTGATACCCTTTTTAACATTTGTAATGGGTACAGAGTATATAAAACTAGACGAAATAAAATAAGGCGACAACTAATGGCATAATAATTTAAAATACGACAGTGTGACAAAAAAGGCAAGCACAATGTTTGAGATATCAGCAGCAGCAGCAACTACTGCAAATATCAACTAACAAGCGCGAGAACAAATAAATACACACACATGTGAGTTGTGGACTGCATTATGCGAGCGGTCAACAATTTCAATTTCGCTGGTGTTTTATTTTTCCGGGCCATTGATCAAGGCTAACGAGATCGGTTTGCAGCGCGCCCGCGCGCCTTATAACGCATTCGCAGCAGCAACAAACACCACCTACAAGTGGAGCAGCCGCGCCCGCGCACATTCCTTGCCAATGGCTGTCGGCAGCGGTTGCAAGCACAAATTATAAGAATTAAACTAAATCTGTTACACTCTATCCAACAATTGGCCCCGGCCGCATTCAACTATCTGTGGCAGCACATACATATGTTTATTTGAGTGTGTTTCTCTCTCTCCCGCTCTGCATGCCTATCTCTCTCTCTCTCTCTCTGTCTGGGCCACCGGGTCCGCCTGCTGGCTGATTAGCTCATAATTTGTGTGACAGCACATTTTTCGCCTTGTAATTGGATGTGCCAATCTGATCTCTGACGTAGGTACTCAATTCTCTGGTCAGGAAGTCGACGGGGTGCGTGCGCTGCTGTTCTCTGTGTGGCATTGGTCAAACGCATGCGTATATGACTTGAACAAAAAAACAACAACGTGTTATTAAGGCGACAATGTGCAGGAACATTTACATAAGCTGGCTAAAACCTGATAGAACTAGGGTTGGCAACATTTGTCATGTGTCATAATGCACTTTGAATCTAAGCTTATGAAATAAATGCATGTTACGATTTCTTTTGTTCAATTCTTGAAAAAATATTCAAAATATTAAATTTTAATAGCAAAAATATCAATATCTATGGTTGAAGTTATTACTTTACAGAACTCCCTCGAATTTTTGCTTTCTAATATTAACTTTAAGAGATTGAATCATTTGGTTTTTTACAGAATTTCCGTAAAAGTCAAACTTAAATACGATTATAACATCAATTAACTTTAAAGGTTTCTTACTGAATTTTCTTAAATTCAGAATGTTCTTATAATGTAATTATTTCCGAATTGAAAGCAAATTGAATTCTCGTATTGTTGTAGCCCTAGCCCAGAACTGAATCTAAGACCAAGTCCCGCACATGCAGCGCATTGAATCTAGTGCAAGTTCGCTCCACCGAAACCCGTTTCCAAGCGATCTGCCTTCCGGACGTAGTGTGTATGTGTAATGTGGATAAGAGCAAATCCGCGGCGTTGGTGTCGGCGTATATGTTGGCCAAAGGTGTTTGTTTTGGTTGCGGCACGACAAGGAAACCTGCGGCACAAATAAAGTGATTCACGAACAGATTCCGATGACGGCGGGAAAGGTTGAGAGCCTGCCAAAGCAGTATTATGGCCAAAATGAGAAACGCCAACGCGCTACAAGACAATTCAAGAGCCAAACTTATTTTAAGTTTTTGCTTTGCTTGGTTTTTTTTTTTTGTTATTTAATTTTTCTATTTGGCCAGAATGCGATTGCGGGGCTCACAAGTTGGGGGCTTAGTTCATTGCTATTGCTAATGACGGCATGGCTGTAACTTGATAGGCATATAAGTATGTGTGTATGTATGTAAGTATGTATTTATAGGTAAGTACACGTAAGTACACACATATGCATGTATGTCTGCATATGTGTCTGTTATTGGCCGTTCGATTTATTTGTTCGCGCTCGCGCACAACAAAGACTCTAATAATAATCTGTTGGGCCAATCAAGCAAAATATGCGCGAGATCAGTCAACTACAGCAACAACAATAAATGCAGTCGCTATTGCCGCACCAAATCTGCTAACCAGCCAGCCAATGAAAGTGAAACCGAGCCATAGACTCGGCCTGAGACACATAGACTCGGTTCTAGCCGCGGTCAGCGAGAGACTGTTGTTCGGCTATATAAGCCAAGTGGCTGGCATGTTTGTCCCACAGTGCAGCGCTGACCAGGAACCCAATTGGAAGTTTAAGTTCACAAAACGACTTTATAGTCCAATTGGCCACAAGGATTACCATAATCAAACAATCAATCATCGTAATGTTCTACAAACTGGTAAGTACAGTGCACATTGCAAGAAGGAGAACAGATTCGCTTAGTAAGAACTCCTCTGCTCCTGCAGCTTCTCGCCTCCTGTCTGGCCCTAGCTTTGGCCAAGCCACAGCACCAGCCTGCAGCGCAATATCCGGCTGGCGTCAATCCGCAGGACTGTCCCAACTTTCCCATCTGTGATAATGCACGCCTGCATAATCCACACTCGCAGTGGCAGCAACCGCAGCCACAGTGGCAACAGCCCCAGCCTCAATGGCAGCCACAACCCCAGCAGCACTGGCAGCAACCCCAATCTCAGTGGCAGCAACCACAGCCGCAGTGGCAACCACAGCCTGCGTGGAATGCACCACCTGCAGCATCAGCCGGCGGTGACAAGTATCCAGCTGGTGTCAATCCTCAGACGTGCCCCAACTATCCCTATTGTGATGTGAATGCGGGACATGGCGGAGCTCCAGTTGCAGCGCCACCATTGCCCGGCTGGACGGAGCGTCTCTATCCCGCTGGTGTCTCTCCGCACCAGTGCCCCAACTTCCCCTTCTGCAACTAAATATTGTTGTACCACTATCCACACTCTACACTCCGTCCACTGTCCCACTGTCTACACTCATTACACGCGTTTTTAACCCTCAGCTTCCTTTTACACGCTACAAGTTCTCAACTATTGAAATTCCGTTGTTGGCGTCAAATAAAATCACACATGTTGGTCATAAAATTTGAATTTTATTGAATATATGTGGGAACTGAAATTTATCAAATTCGAAAATATTTAGCACAATTTCACTGCAGTAACACCAAATCAATGCCAAAAAAATGCATTATATGGAGAGGAAATGTATGAAATTTTGAAAGTGTTGGAGTGAAATGTTGAGCTAATTATATCACTTTAAAAGTACACTAAATTTATACATATTTCTTAAATATTAAAAAAAAAAATTATAATTGGTATTTTTTACAAATTCTAGTCATTTTGTAGATATTATTATTAAAGCCGCCGAAGTACAATTATATTCTAAGGAAAGATTTGGGAACCTTGAATTTAATTAATTACATATAAAGGGTTAAAACTTTCATCATATATTGGCAAATATGTTTATAAGTAATGAGTAATTAAAAAAAACGTTTATGTAAAACAAAGTAAATAAATTAAAATACACGTTGAGTACTGACTAGTCTCACATATCACATTGTGTAATTAATTCAATTATATTGAGTATGGGTTTAATTCTGCACATACTCAAAACAATCTTAGAAAAACTTGATTAATGACTTGATTCCGTAACACATATTGCTAATACGAAGGAACACTTGAGTTGAGCAACAAAACAAATAGAGTCTGCAATACTTGTTTGGGAAAGTTAACCAAAAGTTGTCATACTGTGGCGGAAATGTGCCACACCCTCTGATTGTCTCTTAATTCGACACAAGTGCACATATGTCCAATTTCGTGAGTTTAACAGCTCAATTCCGAATTGAAAATTCCAATAATTGTGTAAATAGTTGACCAAAACCTTGTAAATGCGGCGAGAATGTGCCACGCCCCATGATGCAGCTATCAGTAGACACAAAGCAGTTCCAGTTCCGCGCTTGGACAAGGAGTGTACTTACAGGTGATCACCTGGTTACTGGTTGGTTGCTGATTGTTGGCTGGCAACTGTTGCTGGCTGCTGGCAACTGTTGCTGGTTGACCCCGAGCTGCTTTTGTGAAAGTCGTTCTTGCAAAACGGCGGCCAACATCAAGCGGCCAACAGTGGCCAAGGTCAAGTGCAACTGCAAATTAAAACTACTTAGACGCACATACATATATAAATATATACATATATATATATATATATATATATATGTGTGTGTGTGTGTTACATATAATAATAAACACTCTGCTCTCTCGAAGCCCGAAAGTTACAATCGAAAATCTCACTTTTATTTACAAACACTTTTAAACTTAAACATTGTACAGTATTTACAACAAAAAACAAAACGAATTGTAGCTGCTGGGCAGGGTGAGGTTCCTTGCAAATTTACCAACCATGGGAGAGAGAGGAGGACCAGCCCTTGTGGAAATCATGATGATGATAATCATGATGATCCTCATGCACATGCACCGGCACAATCTCCTCGTGATGGACATGATGGACAGGCACCTCCTTATAGACAGGCACATGCACCTCCTTGTAGACGGGCACATGCTTTACCACCGGCACCGCAATCTTCTGGACATGATGATGGTGTACAGTGTGCACCTTGTATGGTACATGGATTGTGTGATGCTCACTGCAAACGATGGAGAGAGAGAAAGAATAAGAATAGGTAAGCAAGCCAAATGGAAAGCAAATGAAAGTGAAAATTGCTATGGTTAAACTAAATATGGCTGTGGAACAACGAGGAGCTAGTTGGGGCAGCGACATCGAGGGTGCAGTCCATCAATAATTGGCATGCAACGTTATTAGCTAATCAGTTAAATAGCTGGTTGGCAATCAGCTCAGTGTGTCCACCTACCCCATCCCTCTGTGTGTCGACCGAGCAAGTTGCTTGAACTCCGTTTTACATTTTGTCGCATTGCCACTTGGCACAGAGGCGGAGACGTAGACGGAGACCGAGACTGAGACGCAGACCAACGTTCGGAATGTTTAATTAGGCATTGCAATTATGTGCGCATTATAATACAACAAATGGCAAGCGCCTGCGAAATTCCTGAGCGTTGTCTTTTTGTCACAGGTTCACTGGCTGCCAATTGAACTGTGCATCGATATACAACAACAAAACAATATCCATCGCAGAGCAATCTCAGCTAGGGCTTAAGTGTTACAAGATCTATTTATATTGATTGCTTCATTTCAAGCGTAATTGAATCCATAAATCATAGCGTTTAAATGCTGACGTTTAAAAAGCAATACAAACGCCAACCATAAGAAATATATATTATGTAGTTGCACAACACGGGAAATGTTTTAAATGTCGGGGCTGGGCATTTATTAAAATATGCATAAACTGTTGCTTTACTTACTGTTTGCCAAAGAAGCCAGGACTAGGTGCACAATATGCCACAGCGAAGAGTGCCACAAAGATCTGAAAGTGAAAAGAAACAACGGAGATGATATGAAAACTGAAATATGTTTTAAATATTTAATTTATATGGCTAAAGATCTAGATGCATAAAATTATTTGTACATTTTGGATATGAATATATAAGAGTTCCTACAAATATTAGATCAACATAAGTGTTTTTATTAACAGTTTTAGAATTTATAGGGTATTGCCCAGTCGAGCACTTTAGTATATAAAATCTTTGCTGTTTTATTAATGCAATCTATCTTCACATGATGTGGTTAACAATTCAAATAACTTAAATTGGGGCAAGTCAATATCTGAATTAAAGTAAATAACTAAACTGACGGTTTAAGACATATTGAAAGGCCGGTCCGAATATTATTTTATGATTGAACTCTACTTACTTTACTAAAGGCCAGATAGATATTTTAATTTAATCAGTATTTCAACTTAAACATATAATTACTAACTGAAAGCAAAAACTTTTATGAAATACTAAACCAGATTCGTTAGCTGAATTTTTGCATTAAAATGTAAGCACTTTAGGATGTTTGTTGTTATATAAGACTTTGTTATTTATGTAAGACTTGGCCTGTAATTTGACTGTCACTTGATCGCTGCACAATTAACCAAAACACAAATTTTTGCACACAACACACTCGAGTCCTTGTAAATATTTGTTAGATATGTATTTAAGTGGGTTAATTCCTCTTACTTTCGGCACTTACAAAAACTTTCAATGCGAACATATTTATGTTTTTTTTTTTTGTTGCTTTTTGTTTATAACGAACGCGTTGTGTTTGTACTGACGCAGTGCCAATGTCTGCCAATGACTGATAACCAATGGACAGCGGCTCATCCGTTTTATACCCGATTGCAGGCGACACACAGACAACAGTTAACAGCGACCAGTAATGTAAAAGACAAACGTGACGCATGCGCACAATACTATAACAGCAACAGCAATATCAACAACAACAACAACAACAGCAGCAGCGCACTGTTAACTGTTTTACGAGTTGGCTAACCAAGAGGTCTGCTTGTTGTTGTTTAAGTCATTCGGTGAGGCAGCTACCACATGCACTGCAACATACACGCATCAGTTGTTTGCCGCAAAATGAAGTCACATTAAAATGTGTTTGTTGTCGTTGTTGTCTCCAACTGACATAGACAATCGATCTTTGACTGGGCAAGTTTTAGTCAAATTGTATGTGTGTGTGTGCGTGTGTGTGTGTGTGTGTGTGTGTGTGTGTATTTTGTGTAACACAAGACAATATAATTATATTAACGTCATTATTATTTATGCCATAATCGGCCCTTCTTCTGTCATTCCAATTGAATGATCAACTAGCACATAAAACATATTGCGATTGAACATTTCGCTAAGCGGCCTTCTGCAATAAAAAGTGAACGTCAGACCAGCAGCAACAAAAGCAACAACAACAACAAGATTGTCAAGCTTATCCCTACCCCGAAATACATACGTACATCTTTGGAGACGACCTTGACACATTGTGGACACATAACAGCAGATGTTGCTGTTGTTGCCACTGCTGTTGCAGCGTGGCAATTAATTGCTACAAATAGGTCACAATTGTCGCTGAGGAGCTACTGATTAAACATGTGTGTATCAAAATCACGTACGCTCGTGTGCTTAACATAAACAACGTAAATTTGCAATAAAACGCATTTTTTATAACCATTTTAGGCAATTACTTAACACAGCTGGAAACCAAACTTCCAGCCCCGACGTATAAACCTAATCACGAAATGCATCACACGCCTTCAATTTGACAAGCATTTGATGATAGATTTTGTGGGCCGATCCCAATCACATAACACACTAGCAAAAAATGTGGCACTGTTGCAGCTACGGGCACTGTTAAGTGCATTAGCTGTTTTGGTGGTTAATAGCCTAGTTTCTGTAGGCCACACAGGGCAAAGCCTCCGTATCCAGCTTGTTACACTGGCAGCAAGCACAAATTGCCCATCTAACTCGACAAATTGCATAAGAAACGATTTGGCCGACGAACATTGTGCCACAGTCGAGTGCAATGCGTGCCGAAGCTGGAGCTCCAGCTTAGCGTCAGCTGTTTGTCGCAGTTGCAGTTGGAGTTGCTCGACAATACAATAATAATACTACCTGTGTGTGTTTTGCCTGTGGGTTGCGGCTACTATTGCACCTCAGATTATAACTTTCATTTTCGGTATGCGAATCTTAAATTGCTCATGCAAATACTTCCTGTTCGGTGAGTTTTCAATTTCTGTGAAATGTGGGGCATGCAACTGCATGCAGCCGCAACAAACAGCTGTCTGTGCTAAAATGCGAAATTAACAATTGAAATTGCTGTCAATAACTATGATACCTCCGCACATATGATGACTATGCTATTTGGTTCGGGTGCTTGTTGTTTGGATTAGTGGCACCTAAAAAGAAAAATTAATAAAATTGTGTAATATGGAATTTGTTGCATTCATATCTCCAATGAGCTAACCTGATTGCACATAAATTGAAAACCGTAAACGAATCGCTTATGATAAGAACTGAAACGACTTTGGCTACTAATAACCAGTTCTCATTTGCCAATCAGCCAAATAGCCATAGAATTGTAACCAATTCTTTGGCATTCATAATCCGTTCCGGTAATTAAATGTCCATTGTAAACTATCAAATTAAATTAATTTCTATAACAATATTATGGCTAATGGTAGTAATAACATATATTCAGGTGCAGTCTAGAATTGAGAATTTGGTATATTTTGGCCTACGGCTTATATGAGAGTTAAGGAGTGGTTAAATAAAAATAACACAAATTTTGTATAATTTCAAAATGATCAGAAGGTCTTTAAATCGCTGTATATGATAAATTTCATGCTTTTAATCTTTTTAAGTTCACAAAAGATAAGGATATGGAAGTATCTTTGGGTGGAGTATCTTATATATAGATAGAGAGGGAAATGGGGTCGGCGGGGCTTCCTTCTGTCTATTACATACTTTTGTACAAGCAATTGTACACTTTTTACCCATTTTTAACGGGTTCATGGTAGAAAATAAGATCTAAATATGGAAACTGTAGTCTGGCTCAAACTAAAAAATAAGCCATGCACAATCGAATCGGCAAAAACAATTATTTCATGAACTCACGGTTAGATTCAGAGAACTAGAGATTTTCGGTATCTTTGAAGTGACCGCTGAAGAAATGGGGGCTTAAATAAATAAAAGTTTGTCAACGTTTGTCGTTTCCTACACACCCACAACTGTCAATCGCCGCTGACCGAATCTATGCCATTTACCGAACCGCTGGATGGGAGCTGGATGAGCTGCATTTTCAATTTCAATTCGCTATCAATATATTTTCAATTTTAGCTTCTGTGGGTTATATGCTCCTTGGGCTCGTTTCGAGCCCAATATCTGTCGTCCAATATCTGTTTTAGACACGCGCTGCATATTCAAATTGTTCACGCTGTAAAACGTGATGCCACATATTTAGTGTGGTTGTTGTTATTGTTGTTGCTTTTCCGCACTTGTCAGTCGGGGCGCGTGCGCGAATCGCTGTTTGCCCCGCTGAATTTTGAGCGATTTCTGATGCGATTTTTGATAGGCGCAACGCAGTATTGCGCCTGCCACTTTGGCCGCACTGGCACGCAATCGTTTTTAAAGAGCCAATGTGGAGCAGAGCGCCGCTCAAATATAAAATCCAATATACAAACATTGTGCAATATCTTTCCCATGCCAAATTCAAATTAAATATATATATTGGCTATTTCATCTTTTGCCTTTGCCATTTTATAATCTCACAGCAATTTGAGGCAGCCTTCAAAAGGCTGCACCTCGCTTTTGCGGTTCTTGAGAATTCCTGTTCTTTACTATATGCAAATTAGCATAGAATGAGCTCAGAGCTGAGCTCAGTGAAACTCAGTTTTGAGTTTCAGCGAATTTTTGTGAAGCTTCTCCTGACGCTGGATACGCTCGTTTGACGCTTGCCGCCGCAGCGACGCAGACGTTAACGTCGACGCCGGCTTCGAAGTTGAAGTTTTTGCCGAAGCGCTGATGAAGAACAGCCCCGGCCTGAATTAGACGACGTCAGCGAGCATGACAAGGTCGACACTTAAAGGTGTCGCCAATTATAAGGCCCCCCAAAAATAGACATACGCACACACTCGAACTCAATCTCAATCAAAATCACAAATATTTTGGTAAGTAGCTGCAGTGAAAACTTGCACCAATTAACGCTTCAGGTGCCACGAGGGCAATGTTTCCATTTGCCGAACTTTAAGCTGCATTGGCCAGCCAGAGAGCAGGCCTATTTAATGTGAACTGAGCTGTTTTAATGGCTCTAACAAACCGTAAACGTAATTCAAGAAATTATTATGCCATTCTCTTGTTCTTTCTGGTCTGACTTCAAGTTCTGGTTCTGCAGTGGATTCTAATTCAACTGCTCTATTAATTCTACAACAAACGAGCGAACAACGACACTTGCAGTCAAAAACACTTGTCTCTAATTGCGCACACAAATAATCACGCCCCTTCATACACTTTTCCCTTTGGGGTATTACAACTGTGTGAAGAAACACATAAAAACGAAATTATTCTCTAAAGAAATACAAAAGAAATCCCTTACAACTGCTGATTATGTATCAGAAAATAAAATAAAATGAATATGAGAACAGCAAACTTTTTCTTTTTTTTTTATACAAATCGTTCTAAGCTTATCATTCTTGGAATTTAATTTTTATATTTTCTTTTACTCCTACTCACTATCAAAGCCCTTAGGTTTTAAACAACCCACTATTTAAACATGGAAAACATGTTCGATATTGAATTGAATCGATTTTGAAAAGCAATTCATGGTTTGTCTTCCAAATTAAAGCAAAAACTTGAAGTGAATGGCATCCCGGTTTGTCATCTCGTAAAGAGACTGTTTTTAAGCTATTGTAGATTGCCAGCTTATTTAAGGGCAGTTCCTGTCTGAAATTAAGCGGTGAAAGTGCCTTCTTAATCGTGGTAAAAATATCAGGCAGACTGAATTGATCATTTAGTGGAGTGGACACCATCTCCAACCTCACCGTTTAACTTACCATCAGTATAAATAATTGGCAACCCGCGTAGTTCTTGGGGCCCATCTATCCACTCCATCCTCGCTCGGTAGTTCTGATTTAAATCAATAATAGCTCAACTCAAATTCATAGTGTGCGGAATACGTCTTGCAACATGCACCCAAATTCCATGCTACAATTTCGTTTTGAAGCAATTTTGCATGAGTCATTGCCAGCTATAAGATGAAATGGCGGTAGGCAAAAGACGACGACAACGACGATGACAATGGCGACAATGGCTACGTCAAGGCAAGCACCAGGTTGCTCGACACCCCACCAAAAGTTGCTGCTCAGTACCCCGTCTCAAGTCTGAAGTGGGCGCAGCGTTGTATTGCTAATGATAATAATAATAATAATGATCAACTCGAGCGCCAAACTTCAGTGCCTCAAGCAACAGTTTTGTTCCCCCTTGCTCTCCCCTCCAACTAAGTTCAAATCTAAACGCCGTAAACACAAGCAACAACAACAACAGCGGCAGCAGCACCAGCAGCTAAGCGACAACAAAAGAGTGCGATGCTTTTATTTGATGTTGCTGCTGCCGCAACACTGCTGCTGCTGCCGCTGCTGGCAGCGCTGCTTTCTGCTCATCCGATGAGTTTCGAATACAACTAAATCAGAATTTTTATTCAGTTTCAATTGTTTAGCGAGTGCGGATCGGCGCTTCGTGTTTCGAGTCGCAGCGTTACAAAAAAAAAAAAGAACCAAACGAGAAACGAGAAACGAAAGCGAAGAGCAAAAAATAAATAAAAGAAAATAAAGTATTAAAACAAATGCAAACAAAAATAGTAACAAAAATACTTCAAATCAAAGCAAGTAAATTCAAAATGGGGCTGCATTTAGAAATTTCATCTAATTTTGGGTGTGTTTTAGTTGTGCGTGTCGGTGTGTGTGCGTATATACATGTATATATTGTGTGTGGGTGTGCGTGTATATGTGAGCTTTCTTGTCATTAGCGCATTCGCTAAAATGTCAAAGCGCAACGGAAGCGTGGTGATCAAATTTACCGTTAGCTCTGCTACATTTCTCACCAAAAGTGGCGAAAAGACGTTGATATGTTTGTTGTTGCCCCAGAAGCCCGCAACACTTAACACCACGGTGAAATTTGCACACTCACTTTTACCTACGGACAGACACACACACACACACTTATGCATATTTCGAATTCTGTTCTCAGTAGCATTCAATTATTCATTCATATTTTTATTTTTTAGTATATAATCTTTCTCAAGCTGTCATAGCAAATTAATTGCCGGTTTTGTTTCTCTCCCTGGGCAACAATTAAAAATTTTTGTGGCCAATGTGCGGTTTTTAGTTGTTTAGTTCTTTTTTAATTTTTGTTTTGTTTATAATTTTGAATGTTTTGCTTTTGGCTTTACATTTGGCCAAGTGCGACGGCAATGATGGCAATTGTATTTACGCATTGCTGAGCACTTTGTCATTCAAATATTGTTAATTACCAAGTGGCCAAAAAAAAAAAGAATACTTTGGCACAAAGGTCATAGGCTCCAGAACAGACAGTCAGGCGAACGAACTTATGGCGTCATCAAGGAAGCCCGAAGAGAACACGCGTCTAGTCAGATCTAGTCAGGTTATTGACACGTTTAACACGTCTAACACACCACACACACAAACACAAACACAATCTCACAATTGTTGATCTTCATTTTCAACTTGAAAAGCAAAGTCAGGCTTTGGGGCGAACCCATAAAGAAGCGATCCCACATCTCATCTTTAACGATCTGCATATTTTGGCAACATAATTAACGGTGAAAAGAATGTGAAAAGTAGCGAAACGAAACGCGAACGACACAAGCTGAGACACAAAACACTTTGCTCAAAGAAATGAATCCCACTGGCACGCGAACGTAACAAAAGAAAGGAAAAAGAAAGAGCGAAGAAGCAGCAGAAACAGATATAGAAACAGAAACAGAAGGTTTCTACTCGTCTTGCGCTAAGCGCTGTCTTTCAGTTCCCAAACTCCCGTCGATCCAAACAGTTCGCTCTCCCCAATCCAATGCAAATACTCAAAAATGCCAAAGGAAGTGAATAAGTGAAGACGCAAAATAAAAAAAACTATATTAAAATAATAATCTCTAAGTTGTGTGTGCAAAAATCAAAAGGGAAACAATTTCTGCCGCTAACAATTGAAAATTGTCAATTAAAACCGGCAAATGTGCCAGTTGCTCAAAACTCAGCTCAGGCAGCGCATTGCGCTGATCTGGATGCTGCAGTTGCTTTGCAATCGAATCGAAGCACTCACTGTGGATAATCAACTGGTCTCGGCACGTAATGGTAAGCAGTAGCAGGGGCATAAAAATCTATTACTACATGAGCATAAAAATTATGTGCTTATAGAAGTGTTACTACAAGCAGTAATCTTATGCATGAGTAATAAACGATTATAATGACTAATACCCTTATACTATTGAGCGGGTTACCCTGAGCACAGTTAAGTTAATCAAAAATTTAAACGAGTTCTAAGATAGTAAAACCATTATAATGGGTCATATAATGTTTAATGTAGTTGTCAAAATTAGCATAGTGGGGTAAATAATGTTGGCAATTTAGCTGAACAGACCTGAAAATCGACTACAACTAGCAAATTACTCTAAAACATACTAACTACACAAAGAAAAAACTTGGGTGTCTGTTGTTGAATATAATAAATATGTAAATTTAGTACTTTACAGGTTTCACACCCGAATCGAAATATAGATAGATATAGATATGCAATCTTTGTACAGTATACATTTATTTTAGCTTCTTCAATATTTGAATCTTTAGAAAATGATGTTATATAGTTACTTAGATATTATGCTCTTCACACATACATAAGCTCGAGTCTGATTTGAAACCGGATCTAATTTCATCAGTTGGTTCGAACATTTGCTAATATCTTAAAATACTCTTTGATAAATTTATCACTTAATTTTAACAATGAAGTTTGGTAAAATAATGACCATTTGGAAATTAACAATAATTAATCTGTAAGGCGATTATAGATACATTTATGATGTTGATAATGTGTAAATACTCAGACATGAAATCAAGCTTAACCTAAGAACAGATTTTCTAACAGAATTGAGAAACTCTTTAAGATCTAGCGACTTGATTCCAATCTAATTTTATGTTATTCCGACAGGAGAATTTGTCAGCATGGGATCTCTAAAATAAAATTGAAAGCTTTGACAGAACTTTATATTTCAGAGGAACAACAAATATTTTTATTACTTTCGGCCTATTATTAATATAATATTTAGTTAGAAAACATAAAACTGAGGGCCAATAATCCATCATGCCACACAGACACAAACTGCTCAGGGAACCACAAAATGTATTTGTTTGTCGTGTTTGACCTTTTTGAATTATTCATGGGACTGTTTGTGGCAAGTACTATTTGCCAGAGTTCTATGGGCCACACATGGGTTAATGGCAGTCAACTGCGTCCACCCGGCACGCAAGCCAAAAAAACCGCAAATTTAAATAAAGAACAAAGCGCAATTGCGGAGACAATTGCAGAGCCAATAAAACTAACCTACCGTACAGTGGAGCAACCCAGTCCAAAAATGGCCTTGAAAGTGCAAGTGTTGTCCCCAGGTGACATCATCATCACAGTTGGAGTTGGAGCTGTTCTGTAGAAGTTATAACAATTTTTTTGGGGTCGCTATATTACACAACAAAGAGTGTAGTGAACCTTTTGGCCAATTGCTGTTGGCTAATTTAGTAAGTTGTTTGATTTCGACTATTGCTTTGTTTTTGTTTTGTTACAGACTGCTTTGAGCGAATCGCTTTGGAGGCAATGCTGCCATTTGAGAAGACCTTCCGCACCGAAGACACCAACTCGCTGAAGATGTGCAAGGAGAAGTGCCTGCAGGCGGGCGAGAAATGTCAAGCCATCTCATTTGGGTAAATACGATTTGCAATTGGCGAATTGCGATTGCACTAGCTAGCTGGCTAGCGATTACCCAACATTACTTTTTTTCTACAAATGTGAAACTGACTTTACTTTTGATTTTTTTTTTTTGTTGCAGTGTGCATCGACGCGGAAACGGCACATGTCAGTTGTCATCGGAGCAGTATGGCAATGCTGGCGGCGCGAGCGGGCGGCCGGGTGGGGTCATTTTCGATCCCGACTTTGATTTGTATGCGCGCAAAACGAACTGTTTCGATTTGAGCGACAATTCGATTGGGGCACCATCGAGTCCCATCAGTACGGGCGTAACGCCCGTGAATCTGCCCAATCGACCGCTGGATGTGGGCAACACACCAGTGCTCGTTGTCGATCCCACGCCGCACACCGACCATCCCGATCATCACCTGCCACCTTCACCACTACCACCACCGGGTCCGTCTTTGCCCCCACCTGGCGTTGGAGATCGTTTGTACTTCTCGCATGAGATTTATCCACTTTACAAATATCCAACGCTCTACGAGCACAACTATCCGGCGCCCAATGAGGAGGTCTACATACCCGGCGGCTATGCCGCCAATGTGCCAGAGGTGGATGAGCGTTATAGGCCCTCCTATGGCCATTCGTTGGATAATGATGGCGTGCGTCCAACGCCACACAGCCCTCCACGTCCCATTTTTGGCCTGGGCTATGGCAATGGCTATAGCTATGGTACTCCGGAGCGCTATGCGCCCACCACTCTACGGCCCGGTGCCAGTGATCGTCCCAGCTATGCGCCCCGCCCGGAATACAGCAGCGACCGACCCGACTATCCGCGTCCTTCCCCAGCGCGTCCCTATGACAGCTCCACACCGACCGGACATGGACCGCGACCTACGTCCACTTACGATGGGCATCGCGAGCCACGTCCGGACTATACCAATCGACCTGATCCGCCGCAACATGCAGCACATGATGGCAGCTATGAACCCGGGCCAGGCTCTTCGGCACGTCCGCCCGTCTACGACAGGCCATCGCCACCTCCTAGGGATGACTATGTGCGTCGCAATGGTAGCGTCATGCGACCCAATGGTTACAGTGGCTACGATGATGACAAGACCATATCCACGTACTTCAATCCCGGTGATTATATGCACGGCAATAAAAGTAAGAACTAAACTAGCCTTTTAAAACTAAGATAATATTTTTATTATAAGTTTCCAAGTGCTTACCATCCAATTTTTTCCTTCACTTTCGGTGGTTTATTTCTGGGAAGCGCTTTTGTTTTGACATCCAATTTTTTTCTTCACTTTCGGTGGTTTATTTCTGGGAAGCGCTTTTTGTTTCATTTTAGTTAACATTTTTTTATGTTCACTTAGGATTTTAGACAGCTTTCCAACATTTTGAAAGCATATTTCACAATTCCCAGTGAGCGTTCATAAAATAAAGAAAGCTTTAAAATAAGAATCTTTTTTTCTAAGGACAACAAAACACTTAGTTATGTAAAATATTGCTTAAATTCAGTGCCAAATACAACGATACTAGATCAGTTAAGTTTTCACTTAGTAAATTAGTTAGAAACATATTGAGTTAATTTGGTATAATACAATATACGAGTAGTTCACTTTGTAAAATGAGAGAAGAAATATCTGCACCAGACTCAAGTTTGTAATCTTTGAATTTATCTTTCAGAGCCCCCAATGCAAATGCCTGGTGACAGAGATCACGATCGTTATCCCATGGATGAGATGAATGGTAAGTAAGTCTAATGTTCACTTTAATAATTCTAACATGGTCCCAACTAATTTGGATTCGCGCCCATCTAACATAGGCAGTGGCGGGTTTTGAAGTGGTTTGTTTGCTTTTTGGGCTTAAAATGTAACAACTAAAAAACCTAGAATTAAAATTGCGCACAATTAAAACTCATTACGAACGGGCGTAGTGGGGAGGGAGACGGAGGAGGAGGAGCGAGCATTTGACCCACATTTTGATTCGCTTTTATTTGCGTAACAAAACTAAAATCCCATTAGCTAAACATAAAGCGCAATCTCTCTGTTGAGTGGGTGGACGGTGGACGGTGGACAGCAGACAGTCGCTGCTTGCATGTGCCCAAAACATTTCCATACTAAATTTATAATCGAGTAATCGAGCTCACGGCGTGGACAACAAAACAAGTGACCGCAACTCGCATTTTGAATGCAAAAAAAAATAATAATATAAATGTCGACCAAAGCTTATGAAAAACGGCAACAAATGTCAAAAAGTGGGTTATCGATGAGCTTGCATTCTGAAGACCGGATGGCTTAAAAATAGAATACATTATATTTTAATATTGGATACTAATTAGAACAACATTAATAATTAAACTTAACATAGTCGAATATTTTTAGGATTGGAAATTAATTAAAAAATGACTATCAAGCTTAAAAAAAGGTCATGTTAAGTGCAATTTGGAAAAAAGAAAAATATGAATATAAAGTTAAATCGAAAATATGAAATATATAAAAATCGAGGCTTAAGACAAAGCTGGGAGCAAAAAAAACACAGAAGTTTCACTTAAGCTAACTTAAAAAATTACAATATATTTTTATTTTTAAATATATATAATTTTTTACGCTTGAAAATAGAACAAAAGTTTTTAACATCTTAACTAGAATACCAACATTTTCTTTTTCACATATGATGTCAGCTGTTAAGATATGTTTATTTATTTTGGTTAGGTTGTCAAGTGCAAAAGATTTATGACAATTCTAAAATTGCGCTGCCAACTCATCAAAGAGTCATTTATATTTTGATTTTAGACTCGACTTCCTTTTGGAGTTTCTCGAGTGTGACGAGTACGTACGTACGTGAACTTTCAGCATAGTATCATGATGAGGTGACATAAGCCAAGTTCAAATGCCAGTTACTATCTGACAACGTAATTAAATCGTTGGTCTGCGTGCGCGTTTGTTAGTTGACTTTTATTAGGCGTGGGACAGATCTAGGGAGCTAAAGCTAAAGATAACCATACGACTAATGTGTTTTTTTTTTCAATTTTTCTTTTTGGGCTGTAGAAGCGGAAGTGTAGCACGCATATTTTTGTAAGCTTGTTTTTGGCTACTTTGCTGAAATTGTGCAAGAGCAAGTGCACTTGAACAAGCGCCCCAAAAGGCAGGCTGTATTGTATGCAAATGTTGTAGGCCGAAAAAAAGCCAACCATTGAACTGACAGCAGTGACATTGATTAAGAAACGGAAATGCGCTCAACTTGTCTGGCTTTTTGTGCTGCATCTAAGAGTGGATGTGCAGTGGGTGGGGAAGTTCTTGTTGTTGTGATGATCGATGGAATTGCCAAGACTTGGGCAACGAACTTGATATTAAATATGAATTGTGTTTGTAACAGCTACGGCCGAGATGCAAAAGACTTAGGCAACGAACTGCACTTGCAGCTTATTTTGCTTAATAATATTATACGCTAAAACAGACAGCGTGAGCTAAGTCAAAAAGACTTAGGCAACGAACTAAGTGTGGAGTTTAATTAATTTTATTCTGAAAATAAATTAAAACTAGATAATTGTGAGCAAAAATAATAAAATTGCAAGAAATGTAATAAATTTTTTTTATTGCATATAATTAACATTGTTACATTTTTATGTAGACAAAAATATTAACTTTAGACAGAGAAATAGTTAGGCAACTAACAACTCCTTAAAGCTCTACTAATTAAAGAGAATTTGAGCGTATGAAATCTTTAAACAGTACAGAGAAGAACATCAAACTAACACAGAAGTATATTTTTGTAGTAATATCATGTTCGTGAAATTCATTTATAAATTTGACCTGTTGTTGTTTTAAAATTAAACTCAAATTTTAATTTATTTATCAGAAATTTGAGTTCTTTGAGTTCATATTTAATTTATCTCGTTGGTCTTCTTTAATTTTACATAATTTGATTATCGCCGGCATCCTTGAGTGACGTCTATTCACGCATGGCTGGTCAGCGCTCTGCCCATAGCCCCAAAGGTACCAACTAACCAAGTGCCCCCGTATTTTCATCTGAATCAAAGATAAGCAATCTGCTACCAAAAAATACTCATTAAAAAATAAAAACAACAATCATGATTCAAGGCTCCATAGACTCCACCAATGACAACGCCCCCCGCTGGCATCAGAATAGTGCCGCATGATACATAGTCGCAGCGAGAGAACAGAAACCGCAGACAACAAAAAAAGCTCTCGCCCTTGCCGCAAAGTGAAGCTTTTTCCACGCTGCCTGGTGAAAAACGCTCGAGCGCTCGAGCATTTTTCTAATACCATATAAAACCGCAAGCTTGACCACAGCAGCTGCTCATTCGCCATTAGAATCGCCATCGCTGCGCGTCGCAGTCGCCGGAAATAAGTATACGTATTCACATATCCTGCTGTGTGTGCGTGTGTTTGTGTGTGTGTGTGTGTGTGAAACTCTCTGTTTAATAGCTGCTGTGCCTGCGTTTGGATTTTCCACTACACGCAATTGACATTCAAATAGAACGCTTACGTAATCACTGAGCATCACATATAAAATAGAAAAAATAAAATAAAATAAAACAAAGCACAAATAGAATTAAAAGCTAGCGCGATTATATAAAGATTTGGAAAATATTTGTTAGCTTTTTAGTGCTTCGCTGAGCGCGTTTCAATGCGGTTGCAAACAGTTTTTCACTTGTTGCTGCCGCCGCTGCTGCTGTTCTTCTTGGGTGGCAGCAGTGCCAAATTTGTGAGTCCTACGCGCCACAGCAGCAGCGACTTAAGCAGCACAATTATCATTGTGGAGGATGCCAAAGGTAAGACGCTGAATTGGAGTTGATCTTAGCTCGGTCAATGCACTTAGCCAAAACGACGCTGTTTAAAGTAATTTGCATAATTTTTATAAAAAAAAATATAAAAAAATGTAAAATAGAAAAATAACTACTCAGAGAACGACTCCTCCGCTGTTCAGCGGCAATTTTCCACAGATTATCTGCACAAAGGCCCTGTACATTAAACGTGTGATGATGGGTGGGCGGGGACAGTTATGGGTGAGAGGGGCGGTGTTACAAGTGTCCGTTGGCGTCGCAAAACATGACTCGAACATAATTTACAGCAACAGCGGATGTGACGGTAAAAAGAAAAAAACAAAACATACACATGAAGCAACATGAAGCCCCCGATCTTGGAGTTCTGGCCGCGCGTTTCAAACGCTTCACTGACTTTCTGCTTATGACCATGTTTTTTCTGCTTCTTCTTTGGTTTTTCGGCCAGAGTTAAAGTGAAGAGGCAGAGATTGCTTCACTAACAGCTGCTGCTTCAACTTGTTGACTGCATTTGCTGCAGCATCTTTAACTTTTTTATACCCTTGCATTTGGATATTTTTACGAAATTCACGAAATTTTTAATACAAATCGAACAAATTATATATATTTGATCAGAGACACTAGTTTCTTTTGCGAAACAGACACTCACCGACACTCAATAGAAATAATGGCAACTGTGGCTTCAAAGTTGAGCTCAGGTGTAAGTCCTTTTAATGCTTCCTTAAATATTTTTGCGACGTTCACAAATTGTACTAGTTTTTATGATGCCAGCATATTTAAAATATCTTATAATAAAACTATATTTTTATCCTTCTCATCATATTCCAGATGTTCCTTTGTATTTTTTAATTTAAATTTTCATACCTTCGGCTATTTCTAATTTACCGTGATCGCTTTTTATTATCATATGTATAACAAAATACATTCTTATACCAAGCATACTGTTTCAAACAATACAACTGATTCAACTTAAAATCTCCAAAATTGAGAACAACTTTCAGCATATCTCTGCAAACTGCAAGATAATTTCATTTTCGGTACACCGAAAATAACTTATCATTTAGTTTTTTCTTGCTGTTGTTATTTATTTGCAGCCTGCTTCCGTCGTGTGTTGGCCGGGAAGCGAGTCGCTCAGCATTGGGTGCGTCGCTCCATATCCTGCGAACGGGTGGAGGATTGCATGCGGGAGTGCGGCCATGAGAAGCGATTCATGTGCGAAGGCTTCAACTATCGGTTGGATCCGTCGGGACATGGCCAGGGCGACTGTGAGCTGATCGAGATGCCGCTGTCCCAAATGGAAATCTATTCGAGTGCGAATCGACGCGACTCGAATCTTCTGAGGCATCCCGATTATGATTACTATGAGCGGGATCGTAATGCGCCCAGCAGCTGTCGTCGCAATGCCTGCCAGGACTGCTCCAAGGGTCCACTGAGCAGTAATCCGATTTACTTTAAGCCCGGTAGCAGTGGGCCTGGACCCAGCGGCGGCTCCTATGGCGGAGATCGAGACCGTGATCGCGATCGTGATCGTGATCGTGATCATTATAGACCCCCGCCACCGTCGCCACACAGCAGCACCGCTGTAGATCATTATCGAGGTCCGTCGGGCCCCCCAAGTAGCAGCTCCTACGAACATCGACCTTATTCACCGGACCATCATAGCTCCCATTCCTCCAGCTCCTCATCCTCATATGAATTCTCCTCGCATAGCTCGGGCTCTGGTTACTATGGTCACACGCCACCCAGCAGCTTTGGCGATCAGTCACGACCCGACTATATAGATCGACATGATTATGGCCGACCTGAGCCACCATCCCGCTACAGACCCGATCGCTGGGAAACTTTCCCCAGCAGCTCGGGCTACGATAGCTCTGTCTACCGTCCACCACGACCCGAAACAGATCGCATTGACAAGTACAGACCCTCCTATCGTCCGGGGCATGATTACTCGCCCTATCGCCCACATGAGCCGAGTAGGCCAGCGCCGCCAGCCACGGGTCCGTCGCACAACTACCTTGATAGAGATGGACCCAATTCGGGCAGCGTTGCCTACTCGAAGCCCAACAAGTTTGTGCCCTATTTAATAGGGACCGAAGACAACTATGGCAGCTATGGGGGCAGTTATGGCGGCAGCAGCAACAAGCACAGCTCCTCGCAATACGGACTGAGTGAGTCGCATCATCGAAAGGATCAGCATGGCTTCAACTACTTTGAGTTGGGCACCAGCCATCGGGAGCCACCACGTGAATCGAATGCAGTGCTGCGCTATCCCGGCTCCAGTTACGACAATGAATATCCGCGTCTGCGCAACGACTACAGACAGAAGTGGACCAGACGACCAGGACCAGATGGTAAGGAAAGAATTGAGTCATAAATTGACCCTATAATATATGGTCTTCCTGCCCGCTTTAAGAATGCTCTGCCAAGACTAGCGAAGGCTTCCGACTCCACAAGACGGCCGTGAAGCATGCCTTCAATGTGCCCACACTCACGGAATGCGAGCGTCTCTGCTCGGATCAGCGTCCCAGTTTCATTTGCCACACATATAGCTATCGCTATAATCAGGCGGGCCGCGACAATTGCATGCTCTGCGACAGGCCCGTCAATATGCTCGATTACTATGTGGACATTGAGCCGGATCGGGACTACGACATCTACTCCATGGCCGATGATATGGATGTGTGCAGACAGCCATCATCACAACCCCCGCGACGTAGTGATAATCCCAGCACAGCACTCTCCGATCCGCGCAATGCACGTGAGTCCATACAATATTTTAAATCTTCACATTATTTCAAAAAATTTAGAATGTTACTTCGAGTTTTTATAATTTATTTTTATCTAATTCTTTATGCTTTTAATTCCTTATTCTATAAAGATTTTAAATTTAAACCCTTTTTCCAGTTTATACAATTACAATTTGAGTTTATTTTCACTCTAAATACATTTTTAGTGGTAATTACTTTATGGGGTTTATTATGATTTTTAGTATTATTTATTTATTTATAACTTAAAAATTTTTAAATTAAGAAATTAAGAATCCTTTCTAAGATTTTCAATTTTTCGTATTAGCTCATAATAATATAAAAATAAGTAAGAGTGTTGTATGATAAGTTTTGCACCCAAATGTGAGCAGGTGCAAGTGCACTCATTTCTTATAGCAGCGCATGTTTTTATTCACAAGCCCGATCTGATCCTAGGTGACCGGCAACAAACTCGTGCATATACATAAATACATAATATCCGTTTAAATACAATTCACATACATATATAATTCAAATATAAGTCAACAAATCTGAAATACTTTGTTGATGCTTTGCAGAGTGCTTCTTCCGCGCCATTGATGCCACACGCTTCTTCAAGTCCATCGTGAGGGACTCGCTGACTGTGCGCACTGTGGGTGAGTGCGAGATGGAGTGCATCCGTTCCACGAAGTTCACCTGTCGCGCCTTTGCCTTTCGATATGGCCAGCAGCGGCATGCGGGCGTCATCGACAACTGCCAGCTGAGCGATTGGCCCGTCCGGGATATGGACAAGGAGCGCCATCTCATTTTGGATGCCGCCTTCGACATATTCGAGCGCGCCAGCTATGGCCATGGTTGCGAAATACAGCCTATTATGGATGAGAAACACAAGAAACGTATGTAAATAATATTTAAATCCTTATCAAATATATACATATACATTTATATATATATTTATATTTTCGTATAGTGTGTTATTTGGGATATGGATCGCCGGCTCGACTACTGCCACCTGCTATCAAAAAGGTCATGAAGGTGTCCTCAGAAATGGCCTGCAAGAAGGAGTGCATACACTTCAGGGAGACGACCCAATTCAAGTGCTATGCCTTCAGCTTTGGGTAAGTCCACGGATTGAGTGCATCTCCAGGCCGACTTCATGTTTATGTTTGTACACTCCAGCTCCCATGGCAACTGCGAAATGTCGGATCTGGATCAGACGGAGCTGAAGCTGGATGTGCACTATACGCACACCAAGGAGCGCGATTATTGGCTGTTCGCGTGGAATCCCTTCGATTGGACCTGTCGCGACAAGGTTAACACAATTGGGGGATCGCGTGTGAATAATGATCGTCGCATGGACATATTCCGGGAACCTGGTAAACTGACACTCTTAACCTGTTGCACGTCCATCATTGTGTAAATAACCAGCGGAATTACCCACAAAATTCAACTGTCAATAATCCCCAAAACGTAGCGATTAGTAATTTAGTTGTATGTGTATAATTAATTTGTAAACGGCGGAGAATGTACATAAACATGTAAAAAACATATATAGACAACTACTACTACCAGCATGTAAAGTAACCCCCCCCCCCCCCCCGCAACGAAAAATAACCCCAAAACAAAGACGAATCCCCCCGTCCCGCCATCCTCTTAATGTACTAACTAGCGCATGCCTCACGGATTACGCTTTGTGCCTATCCTAAACTAACCTTTCATTTGCAAAAGGCGACCTTGCCTGGCGTCATTATACCGTGTCCGGCAAACCCTGTCGTCGCAGCAGTCCTTGCGAAAAGAATCTCGTAACGGGATTCTATTCCTGCGAAACGGATGGCACAGAAATCGGCTCCTGGGATTACTGCTGCAAAACGGATCATCCCTGTGGCTACAGTCGCGGCTTCGATTATCCCTGGTGAGTCATTGAACTTGAAATGGATGTTTAAGTAAGCTGAAAATTAAAGCTCAGATTTTGATTGAATTTAAAGTAAGACTCAATATCAAAAAATGTTTAAAGTCATAATATTTTATTTGTACAGGTACGTTTATTGTAAGCTATTTTTGATTTGAAGTAAACCTGAACATTAAAAAGTAAAATTGAAAAAAAAAATGGTGTAAAAAAGGCCAACGAATTAATGCAAGCTTAGCCTTAAACATAATTTGCAGCTAACTATTTATTTTATGTTTTTTTTTTCCAGAATTTAAGGTTATAAAAGATTTAAAAAAAAGCTTGTAAAAGTTGAATATAGAGTGTATATATTTAATACTAAAGCAATTTTGGTAATACTTAAAATTAGCTATTAAATAAAGAAAATTTAATTAAGGAATAATCGATTCTATTTTAAATATAAAAAAAAAAATAGGAAATAGGTAAAATTAGAAAAAAAAACAATGTAAATATTATTTAACCTGTAAAAAAAAAAAATTATAACTCCGTTTTTATTTGAAACAGGTGCTTTGTGGGCGACGAGGCAGATCAGTGGCGCAAGTGCAGCGATCGTTATTATCCCGGCGGCAAGAACGGCACAAAACCGACGCACTCCAGCCTAGGCCTGCCCAGCAGCATCAGCAGCAGCAAGCAGAAGCCAAAGCATCAGCCAAATCAGCCAGCGACGGCGGCGAGCAGTGAATACAACCAGCATCCGCCGCGACCCGGTGGATTGCAGAGTCTTAGCGATTTCGCTGCGGCACGTCTCTGGCCGGTCACATATCTGTACAGCGAGGGGCCGCCAAATGCGACCGAGTTTAGCAATTTCGTTGATTGCAATAAGGAGACATGCTAGCCGCCACAGTAACAGCAACAGTAGCAGCAACACACGACAGCAGAAAGCGTTTTAAGTAGTGCTTAGTTCCCCAATTAGCAGATTTCCCAATAACACTTGCCACCTGCCCCCCGCTCTTGCCACCAGCACTTTTTCTAGCTCTAAGTGCAACTGCACGCGGTAACAATGACGAAACGAAAAATGTTCTCACCGTTTGCAAAATGTGTCGTTGTGATTTTTTAATGAGATTGGATACAATTTTCCGTCATAATCAAGTATACAAAAAAAAAAAAACAATTAACTTATTAATTTAAATAATATATCCAAGCTTTTTAATGTTAATCACCCATTCGTGCTGACGATAAAATTTATGTATTTAAGCTAAATCTGTAAACTGTGTACGCAATATAATAATGATAATAATAAACTACTTAACTGCAAAGCGGTTAAAGTTGATGGTAATCTAATTATTGCTTTCGCTGTCACTGGACCTATTTAAAGAGCGATCATTGTAAATGCTGATTAGTGTGGGAGATAACTTAGTTTCCACTGCAGCTGTGCTCTCTGTTGCTGTAATCTGCCTGTTGAAAGATTGTGTTGGAAATAACTGTATTTGCCTATGTACACCACAGCTTGTCTTGCATTCCCGTTTTGTAGTCTTAATCTGTTGTTGCCTGCGAGCAACGGTAATTGTAAGTTCCTTATGATGAAGACCTTCTTCGATGCTATGTTTAAGCTATTTTCATGAAGAAAGAGTCAGTCGCTTTTGGTCGCTTGAATCGCGTAGTATAAGTCGCATGAAGCGGACATGTATATTCTGTATTAAATACTAAGCTCTGAATAAATATAAGCCCCAAGTTATAATAGGTTATGGGCCCAGAACACGGAAAATTCAGCTCGTAGAAAATACAGTGAATTGTTCTGAGGATTACTTGTAGAAGGTGAATGAGAGCATTCTGGACTTTCTTGGACAAGTGTGATAACTGTGTGGTTAAAGAAAATGAATACCTCGATGAGTTCGATCGAGAAGTTGGACGACCAGAATTATAGTGCCTGGGTCGTTCAAATGAAAAGCGTACTCGTGTATTCAGAACTAGGGCAGTATGTGTGCGGTCGTGTCGTGAAAAACGAAAATGACAGTGCTGAGCAAAAGGCAATATTTGATGCAAGAGATGAAAAGGCTCTGGCAAGTATAATGCTTTGCATAAAGGCATCCCAAATAAATAATGTGAAGAATTGCCAAACATCAGCAAGTGCCTGGAACACCCTGAAAGAAATTCATATGCCAATGGGACCTGCGCGTCATGTAACTTTGCTAAAGCAGTTGTTACGGCTAAGATTGGTATAGTCGGGTAGTATGGCAGAGCACATACATTAGTTTGCGGACTTAGTGGAAAGACTAAGCGAGATCGGCTTTTTAATGGTCGAAGAGTGTTTGTCTATATTGTTGTTGTCAAGTTTGTCGGATGTGTACGATAATTTCGTGATCGCCATGGAAAATCGTGACACGTTGCCGTCGCTAAGTGTGATAAAAATCAAGTTACTCGAAGAGAGTGAACGGCGTAGAACAGACGGACAGACAGAGTCAAACGGAGAGACAAAAATGTTCTCGACGCGTATAGACAATCGAGCAAACAAAAATACAGACGAAAGTAACGGGAAAGTGAATCGTAGAAGTGCGCAGCAAAAAAAGGCAACACAGGGCGGCTGCTGGACATGTGGTCGCCGTGGGCACATTGCTGCAAATTGTCGCGCAAAAGACAGCTCCGAAAAAGAGCAAGGCAAGAAAAATAAAGAGAGTAAGAAATCGTGCTCAGTGTTTGCAGCGGCAAGAAACCCAAGTAGTGGTGGTTTTACGAAGAACACGTGGTGTCTAGACAGTGGCGCCACAGCGCATTTGTATAACGACAGATCGTGCTTCATAGAATTAAGAGAGCACAAGGAGAAAATTATTTTAGCTGGAAATAATTACATACAGGCATATGGGCGTGGAAAAGCACGCATAAAGTGGAAAAATAACACTATTGATTTGACCGATACATTATATGTATGTGAAAGACCTTCAATGCAACTTTGAGTTCTGATCATGCCAGTGAATGGAGGGCATCAATGCAGAAGGAGATGGACAGTCTAAAAGGAAACAAAACTTGGGAGTTGGTTGATCTACCGAAGGGAGAGAAGGCAATTGGCTGTAAACGGGTATTTGCAGTGAAGCGTGACGAACATGGTAAAGTAGTACGCTTGAAGTCTCGACTAGTGGCCAAAGGATGCGCCCAACAATATGGCATAAATTACAATGAGACGTTCTCCCCTGTGGCCAGATATTCGACAATCAGATTACTGATTGCTCTAGCGGTAGAAAATGGTATATATATGCATCAGATTGACGTGTCTTCTGCTTATCTCAACAGTGAGCTGCGAGATGTGGTTTATATGCGACAACCAGAGGGATTTGCCAACCAAGATTTCCCTAACCGAGTCCTAAGACTCAAGAAGGCGCTGTACGGCCTTAAACAGAGCGGCCGTGAGTGGAACGAGAAACTAAACACCGTGCTAATCAGGATTGGTTTCACTCCCTTGTACTCAGTACTTTATTCGATTCGTTGGTCCTTGGGGATGTCAAATCAACCAGCTTTGTCACAGCTTTTCTCTTATTCAGCTTTCTGTCCGCGCAACTTATCGATAACTTATACTAACAACGCTGCTTAGTATTTTTGAATACGACCGGCATATTCCACTTTGCCTGCCACGGCCACACGCGCTTTCAAACAGCTGACAATGTTATAATTGTGCAATAAGCAAACGGCTTTAAATAAATAAAATTATCTATAAAAACGAAATCCAAAATGAGTCGATCACAAGTACGCAACATCTTGGCAATCGGCACTACAGCTATAAGTGCTTTTTGTCTGGGCTCCTATGCGGAACGCCACCTGACCAGTTACCACAGCACAGGTGGTCAAGAGAAACTTTCACGCTTACCCGGATTACCCGTGTTCGGAACCGTCTCTGCTGCAGCATTGATTCCGGCCAATGAGTTGAACCGTGCAGCGACGCCGTCACGCATCTCACAGATCATGAAATACGGTTTCCCTGGCCTGGACAACGTGCGCTCCCAGTCGGACTATGTGTTATCGTACGACAGACGGACTCGGGTGCCCCACTGGGTGTTCGAGCACCTCACCGCCCAGTCGGTGGATAAGAATTCGGACGTGGATCGTGCAAAATCCAATTTTAAGCCCGACGATAGCATACATCCCTATTTTCGCGCCCAGAACACCGACTATCTCCGCTCTGGCTACGATCGTGGTCACATGGCAGCGGCGGGCAACCATCGACTGCATCAGAAGCACTGCGACGACACCTTTCTGCTCTCAAACATGGCTCCCCAGGTGGGCCAGGGCTTCAATCGAGATGCGTGGAACACGCTGGAGTTGCACGTGCGCAAACTGACACGAATCTACGCCAATGTCTACGTCTGCACGGGTCCCCTCTACCTGCCCCACAAGGAAGACGACGGCAAGACCTATGTCAAGTACGAGGTAATCGGTGCCAATGCAGTGGCCGTGCCCACCCACTTCTACAAGGTGATTGTGAGTGAGGCGGCGGCGGACAATAAGCTGCATATGGAGGTATACGTGATGCCCAACAGGGTCATCAGCAACGACACCCCGCTGCAGGTGTTCCAAGTTCCCCCCGAGACGGTGGAGCGAGCGGCGGGTCTGCTCTTCTTCGACCAACTCAATCGGAGTCAACTGGCAACCATAAATGGCAAAAAAGTTTAGTTTTAAAGTTAGCCGAGAGATTTTCAATTGAGCCTTTCATAACTTGATCCCGATCCTTGATTGTTTTTAACAAATAAATTATCAACATGGCTTTACATGGAAGAATAGTAGCTACTTTTGTAGAAATTGTATTTAGTAAGTTGTATTTTATTTGAACGCAATTGTTCCGCTTGGTTACTGTTGCAGTTGATTTTGTTTCTTTTCCAAAGAATTGTGTTGATTAATAAAAGTAAACAGTTAATACAGAGATACACAAATATGTTAAGATATATGCATGAAAGGAGCGCAGAGCAGGAGCGAAAAGTTATGCACGTGTGTGTGTGTGGATGTGGATGCGTTGCTGATGTTTGTGTTTGGGTATATAAGTGTGTGTGCTTGGCTGTGCCATGATTTACATGCCAAGATTCTTGGAGCGCACATCGTCGATCTTGAGTATCATCTTGACGAGCTGGGTGGATAAGAGAATCTGTTGCTTTTTCGAGTGCAGCGACTCGACAACATTGTGACTCTTCATGTCCGAATCGCCGGTAAGCATGCAATCGACGCCCAGGCTTGGTTTCTTCTCCGTCACTTGGCTGGCCTTCAGCTCCGACAGCGTCTCAATTGGATGCAGACCGCTATTCTCCGCCAGCGCAAGGGGAATGCTCTCCAGAGCGACGGCAAAGGCACGGAATGCATACTGTTCCAGCGTGGAGAGCTGATCGGCCTCCTTGGCCACAGCCAGAGAGCAGCTGATCTCGGCAGCACCACCACCATAAACAATACGCGAATCCTTCACCAGGGAGCGCACAACACAGATGGCATCGTGGATAGAACGCTTGGCCTCCGCAATGATCATGGCATTGCCGCCGCGCAAAAAGATTGTGACAGCCTTGGAGTTTTTGCACTCCTCGATGACCAGCATTTTATCCTTAGACGTGCCAAAGGCTGCAAAGAGGAAAGCGATATTTTTAGCTAGGGGAGTCAACTCGCATCTGGTAACTTACCCATCTCACGGACGAGGCCGGCTGTGCCCAGTTTCTCGGGTGTTAACTCCTCGAAACGAGGCACAATCCGACCACCGGTGGCAATTGCAATCAGTTCAATCTCCGGACCACCAACCCAACGCACTGCAGGCAAATCCTGCTGCAGCAGTAGATGATTAGCCTCATCATCGAAGCCCCACTGGCATATGGCGAGAGTTGCGCCCGCATCCTTCACCTGCTTGACCATTTGGGTGAATTTCTCCTGCTCGTATTCGCGTAGTGCACGGTAATCCTCCGCCGAGGTGACATCCAGCTTATGCTTGGTCTTTGGCTTCGGTGGCTCGAAGGGGCAGGTGAGAATGGCCAGCTTTACATTTTTCAGCTCCTTGGGCATTTGCGAGTGACTCAAGGTCTTGTCGACAATGACGCCCTTAACCAGCATGGAATCCTCCATGCGTCCGCCAACTTTCGTCTCAATTTTGATCAGCTCAAAGTTTACATCTTTCTTCTCAATGTCGGCCACATTGAGCACCGCATCGACGGCCATTTCAGCCATCTGACGATGGCATTTATTCACAATCTTACTGCCCAGCGTCGTCATAGCAATCTGAATCAACGGCTCCTTGTTCTTCGGATCGACGGGGAACGGTTGAGCAATCGAATCCAGCTGCTTAATGGCACACTGTGCGGCCAGCTCGAAGCCATCAGCAATGCGAATGGGATGAATGCCGCGATCGATCAAACCCTCCGCCTGCTCGAGCAGAGCGCCAGCGAGGACAACGACGCCGGTGGTGCCATCGCCAATTTCATCGTCCTGCGACTGCGACAGTTGCACCATCAGCTTGGCAATCTCATGCTCCACCTCCATCAGTTTCATGATGGTGGCGCCATCGTTAGTCACCGTCACATCGCCATCGGCACTGACCATAATCTTGTCCAGACCCTTGGGTCCTAGCGATGTCTTCAACGTTGAGGCAATCTGCCGTGCCGCCATAATGTGCGTCTAAAACATACCAACATAATAAACATTCGATACAAAATAGATTACTTTTTCTGCGCGTGACTCAAGCGTCTGTGTGTGAAACATCGAACATCTGTGCGGCGTTTTAACCTCAAAAACAAAAGTGACGTCACAGAGAGTATTCCAAATAATTTCATTCATATATTTTACATTGAATTTAAAGGCGTTTGTTTAGCAAACTGCATTTATTATCAATTTTAAAATGACATTTGTACAAGACGCATTTGCAAAGTGTATTTTTAATGCGTTAAAAGCCGGCAGCAAAGAACACCTGGAACATTCGGCAAATTATGCGTCATTGTTTTCAGAGTCTACCAACTATATTTTAGCTGAAACATTTTTGGACGACTTTGAACAACACATTAAAACTATCAGGATATCATTACCCATAATATAAAGCATTTTAAATCACAAGTTTCATTTACCTTAATGGCATCTGTGCCTGTGATGCGCTTTTGCTGATCCTGATCTCGCAGAATAATGAAAGGCCGACCATATTCGTCGAACGCGAACGTTCCTGGAAAGGCGCTCATGGTTATTTAGTTGAAAGGATAGCGGATTTTGCCGTATTTCACAGATTTAATTTTATTTTCGCCAAATTGAAATGCACAAAATTGGCAGGCAACGCTGTACTAACTCTGCAATCGTTATCGACTACAATATCAGGGCAATATCGATAACAAAATAAATAAGTTCCCGGTAGAAATATTCACAGCTGCTTCACATATTGGTTGCCTATGAGAAAAAAAAAAAAACAAATAACCTTCTAGTATTCATCGTATATATCGTGTCACTGAAAACAATCGATGTGCGTGTGCCAGGTTGTTGGTTTCGTCTATTGCTTCGGATTCCGTTTACTTCACAAACAATTTAGCAGTCGAACCAATCGGATCACAAGTGCAGGATTCTCAAACGCTTCTCGTTAAGTCAGAGCAGATTTTTTGTTCAACGAAGACCCAATTTTTGTTTTCTTTGTGCGTTAAGTTGCAACCATTAAGTGTAAAAATGCCATCAAACATGAATAATAAACTGTAAGTAATGGTACCAAGGAGCCATGCTAAAAAAAAAGCAAAAATCGATTTTGTAGTGAAAAATAAAGAGGAAATGGAAAATAGTGCACGGGTACCGTAGCCAATCGGACCAAATCCAATTGGTGGCAAATTAATTATGTAGTTTGTTGTTGGTTGCCAATAAAATCATGGCAAATTTTCTATAATAGTGCAATAGTTTTAAGTGTAATATGTTAACTAATTTCGGATCGGTGTTGGTAATATAACTGAAGAATTTAGCCTGAACGCCATATATATGAAATCATATATACATGCATACTTACATACACATGTATGTGCATGTGTGTGTGTGTGTGTGCGAAAGTACATATAATCAAACAAAGAAATTGGATTATGTGAAGAAAAAAAAAACGATCTGTAGGTAAAGTAAATACCCTGATTTCATAAAATATTGTATTTATATGTGCATTTTGAAATGCCGTTTATTTGACTTATGTGTATTTTACTTTTGTTTTTCTCTTCGTAGCAGCCATCTTGTTCACCTCATATATATATGTATGTGGCTGTCACCCCGTGGTAGCCCTGATATGGAGAGAAAAAATATGCGAAAAAGGAATACTGATAAATATTTATTAGCTGTTCATGCGCGTTTCAATTAAAGCTTTATTGCTTAATTGTGCAAAAAACAAACTGCTGTTGTGATATGCTTTGCCACAGAAATCTGGCAACGCTCCGCACACACACACAAACACGCATTAACCGTTTCAATACCCTTCTAAATTTAATATACATATGTACAGATGACTTGACGTATGTGAGTGTGTGTGTGAGAGAGAGAAAGAGCGTCAATTGTGTTGTTTTATTCGGTGTTTACTTGAACAACTGTTTGTTCGCTCTCTTGTCAAGTACTGTAATTTATTATGCCGTAAACTGCCTGACAACACTGTTCGCGCAATGAGGCTGTGTTGTTGTCAGATGTGTTACTTGAATCTTTTTAGGCTGAGAGCAAACAAATGGAGCTTTCGTTAGCAATTACAGTTATTACGCGGTAAACATTGTGACTATATTCGTTCGTTCCTGCTCTTATCTGAGTTTTTTTTTCTGTTTCCAACGAACACAACTTTGACTCTTATCTCGCTGCCAAAATAAACAACAGAAATTGTTTCGACCCAAACGACTTTTCCACTTGCAATGGATGAGGCATTTATAATAAGAACTAATTGGAATTGCGGTTTGCTTACTGCGTCACTTCTATTTGCCCATTTTGTTTTTTGTTTATCATCCGGTTACTATAAGCTGCAATTTTGTCGCTTGATGGCTCCGCGCGCTTTCATTACGTCAAAATCAACATACACACTCACACGCACCAAATAACAACACAAATATACGTACACACATACATAAACAGACACTTGATGTATTTACAAACAATGGAAAATTCCACTCGCCATGCAACTCGGCAAGTGGCAAGCATACATATGTACATATATGTGCATGAGTGTTTGTGTGTGTGAGTGAATTGCCAGAACAGCGCTCAATATTGGGTCAATCGACTGAATCAAGAAGAACGGAAGAAAGAAGTTTCCACTAAAAGTATCAAGTCAGAAATGCTGAATCAGAAGGTCATTAAAGTGGCTGCATTATATCTGTAGTGCTGCCACTTAGGACGTTATCATTTCATGTCTTATCTTATAATAGTCAACATCTTAAAGCTGTCAGCCATCTTATCGCTATAAAGACAAAAAAAATGGAAATGATTAGTTTATTTTATGACTCGCTTTGCCATAAATCTCTCAACTTCTGTTTGCATATGTGTGTGTGTTATAGTGCTGTTTATTGCGAGACATACTTGCTTTGAGGTGAATGGAGATCTGTCTAACAACAATTAAGCATGTTTGTTTGCAGACAGCTTTATGCAGCAATTGCCACATACCATTTTGATGTGTTTACCAACCAGCGACCCATTTACGTACACAGCTAATACCACAATCGTTTCCTTATCTGTCTCATGTGTTATCTTAATTATATGCTAAAAACGCTTAAAGCTCATTTCTTTGTTTTAGACTTTTTACGTTATACTGCCGTAGCAAGGTGCAAAACAAATAAGTTATGGTAACCACTATGTATTAGTCCATGTCACGTGATACTGCTGAGTATTTGAATGATTATGTGATTGATTTACATAAAATGCGTGCGCTGATTCACGTACATATTGTGGGCACATATTATAATAACTGTATTTCCAAAGAAATTATCTTCCACTTTGTTGCCCACATTTGCATATGTTTTTGTTTTGCACATACGCACGCACACACACATCCATTTATACATTTCTTACGGCTAGACAGCACATCACGTAAGCAGGCCCACACATCGATTAACGATGCATTCGTATTATCGTTATCGCTTGTTTTCTTGTGTTTTTGTTTTAAGCTATTTATAGGCACTTAAATTGTTTGCTTTCAACAGTTCACGTGCTGAGCAATATAATAATTAATTCGTTTTGAACACGGCAAAACCGCATTTATCTCCTTATTTATTTATGTAAAAGTAATGAATTTTTGTCATTTCATGAAATTTATCATCATAAACAAATAATCGCATAGAGAGAGGGCAGAGAAAGAAAGCAAAGACCGCATAATATTTGCATAGATATATTCGAAGGGTGTGGTGGACACAAAGCGGCATCAGCAATGCAAATGTAATTAGTTGATTTTGCTTCTTTCCCCCACAACTGGTGTTTGTTTTTGCTCTTTCGCTAGCCAAGAATATCGGACCCGGACTGGGACAAATTGTGGGGCCAATGCTAAACCTTGGAAACTAGATTTCTAAATACATGCCCAAAGGCGGTTTTTCTTCAACAGTTAAACTGTACCTGTTTGTTTGTTTGACTGTTTGTTTCTTCCGATTCGGCCACATATAACCCCACCAATGCGGTAGTATATCTATCTATTGTATCTATACTACAGACACACGCGCACAGGCCGATTAACAAATATATATATACATATAAATATATATATGTGAATGTGTGTGCTTGTGTGTGGGACATCAACTAAATCTTTTTGAAATAAATGATGCCACCGCTATTGGGATGCCTTCAGTTGGCAGACAAGCGCTCAACGCTTCGCTCGCTTCGGCAAACGGGAAAACAAACGCAAATAACAAGCACAAAAACACACGGGTCTTTTTTTTTTAACTTTACCTTACGTTGTAAAAGCAAACAAGATAGGGAGAGTGAGAGAGGGACGCGAATACCTTTCGGAAGCCTTTTCGATGTAAAACTTCTAGAACATTGTTCGAATCGTAAACAAAACTGTGATAACGTAATTAACACAAAAGAGACACACAAGGCATATATTACACATACAACGTAACTGTGATATACACATATACTACATACGTAACTCGTAAATCGTAAATATAAATATAAATATATATACATATATATTTAAAACATAATCATGCAACAGCAACAGCAGCCGCGGCCTGACTCCGTCAACTCAATGGATCGGCTCGGGTAGGTGATTAACAACAATGTATTAAATGTTCCTTTCGATACTCAATTCGCCCAATAGAAACCCATTTAATTACACTTGCCTTGCACACATCATATGCACGTGCTTTCGATTAATTGTGAATGGAGGCTTCTGCTGTTGAATTGCACTCATTTAGTTAACATGCATTGGAGGATGCTCTCCAGAATAGCCTTTGATAAGTAAAAAGTAAAAAAAAAAGCGATGACAATGTTATGTAAAAAGTGCTAAATTAAATCTATATGTAAAAAGATCCCACTGCCTGCTGTTCTTACAATTTTTCCCGCAAAAAAGAAGCTGGATTTGAAGTGAAAAAAGCTTTAAAAAAACCGTGTCAGCACTGCTCTCTTTTCTCGCTTTTTGGGTACTAGAAAATATGCCTTTTGTTGCTCGCTCAATTTGAAATGCGTTGCCAAGTGCGCAGTTTGTTGTTCAATTGGCATCAATATAAAAAATTCATATATATTTTTGTGCCGGCCCGGCAAACATTAGCCTACAAATACATTCTTTTTTTTGGTAACTGTTCGTGATGTGATGTGTCCTGTTGTCTGTCCCCCAATTAAATGTTGATTAACCCCACTGAATCAGAACGAGAGAAATTATGAAAAGCGAATAAGTGAATAAAGAGAGCTGTCCGTCGACAGTCCAGTATAAATTTTAATACTGTCATGGAATTGCTCTCTTTGTATGATATTCGACGTTGCCCGAACAACTAACAAATTGACCTTGTCCTCTGTCTGAAATAAATTGTCTGTTGTCCTTTCAAAGCTTTGCGGCTTTTAAGTTTCACAACAAATTACGAATAGCGAAATGAAGAGAGCTATCCGTCGACAGTCAAGTTATATACCGATTGTAATACTGTCATGGAATTGCTCTCTTTGTATAATATTCGAAAAGCGACGATATTTATAATATATATATGTTTAGTTGATTGTCCCAAATAATTTTGGTGCTGGCTTCTTCTCTAGGTAAAATGGAAAACACAAAAAAAGTCACGTTTTGAAATTCAAGTTTCTGGTTCCATTGTTTTGTTTTCTTTTGACAATTATAAGACTTCAACATGGTTTGTTTGCGACCCGCCCGCTAAGATTAATTTTCCCTTAAATTATGTATAGTCGAATGTGCTGCACTTCCGCATTATATTTTACAAGCCGCCGCGTCCACGTCCGCCTGTGGGACCGCCTTGCCAAGCGCCGCGTCCGCCACCACCGGGTGCACCTGGTGGTCCACCGCCGCCTCGACCGCCGCCAGGAGGACCAGTTCCTCTGCCCCGACCGCGTGCTGCAAACAAAGAAAAACAGACGCTCTAGTAAAAAAAAGCAATGAGACAAAATGGCATTGCGCATGAGTCACCCTGTGCTCGAAGTATCGCCGCTTTGCCGCGTCCCGCTGTACCACCAAGGCCTTTGCCGGTCTGCTTTTTAAACATCGGTGCGTTCTTTAGCATGTCGGGCAGTATGAGGAAACGTATCTTGGATCCGCGTATGTAGACATTCTCCAGGTTGGCTGTTCGCCCGTCCCGATAGGTGACCGTGATTTGTGTCATTTGGCAATTCATGTTGTCCTCAGCCTCAATGAGCTTGCCGCGGTAGACTTCGCCGGTAATTGTCTCGCAAGTGATTATGTGGCCCTCGGCCTCGTGTAAAACTTTAATAGGTACACCAATCGACATCTTTGAGGTATATCTTTACAAATATTTGATAGCTTTCGCGTATTTTTCGGACGCTGTAAATTTTCGCTGTTCTTTCTTTGGGCAAACGTTCACAAGTGAGTATGTGTGTATGTGTGACAGCTGCCCGCGCCGCCATGCTGTGGTGAATAAGTCTGCTTGCATGTAGGGTTGTATTTCAGCCGCATAGTTGCGCGACAAATGTTATCGTTGTTATCGGCGCCAACTGGTTTTTATTGTAGATAGCGGGCATCTTATCTTAAAATAAAATAAACATTTGAAAAACACGTATGCGTTATAAAGATGTGGAATTGTTAAGTTGATTCGTCTTTGCCGATAAGCGTTAAAGTGTTATCGGTCTGCATGTCAGTTTTCCATAAGCTATTGCGCCGTAAAGCTGCTTCAGAGTCTTGCCACCAATTAACTTAAAAATGAATTGGTAAATTTGTATAAACTCCAAATACAACTACAAAATCGAGAGGCCATACTATGGAAATATTAAATTGATAACTAATATCGTTATTTCTGCACATGTTTTGTATCATTCGCAGCGACCCAATGTTTAGTAGTACCTTCGTTAGAAGAGACTATAATGATAGCGGAGTAGCTGGATGTTCCGATAGCAAGCTTCGCACCATCTCGACTTCGTCTTGCGCCACGAACATGTCGACTGAATCTTACCGCATCTCTCTCGGCGTAGGGCCTCTGTGGTGGTCCTGATGTCCCTGTCCACCACAGAACAGATCACGATAGGGCATCGCTCTTAACGGGTAAATAACCGAACCATCAAATTGCAATTTCCTTTTTATACACTGCCTATGGTTTTTGTTTTGTTTTTTCATCGATTTGACAGGCTACAGCCGCAAGTCTTCGGTCGATTCGGCTGGCGGCAGCTTGTTCGAGGCCAGCTCTCGGGCTTCGTCATCCTCATCTTCGTCGTCGGAATGCTCTGACTCGGAGTCGCATGACATTCATTCGTTGTGCTCAGAGGATGACTGCCAGGAGGTGTTGCGCCAGATCCTGCTGCATGACCAACCAGTGCATATTTCTATCAAATTGCACGTCACTGAAGACCTGTCAACCAATTGGATGTCGATTTTGAACCCGACCAACAACATTCTATATGTCGCCTTTCCCACTGACTTACCCCCAGCCGGCTCCAAGGAGACCTTCATCTCGCTTTTGGAATTTGCCGAGGATAAGTTAGAGGTGGACGGCATCGTCATGGTAATGAGTAAGGATCAGCCGGAGTGTGCTCGTTTAATTGAGGCATTCCTTTTCATGGGCTTCGAGCCGTTATCAAGAAAGTCGCCGAAGGCACCACCAGCAGCCGTCAACGATAACGAGAACTACTATTTCCTCTACACCATCGAGGAGTAGAAATTGGGACAACGTGTTGGCAACAGTTTTGCATCAGACGATGTTTAGTTACACATAACCGAAACAATTTACTTATTCAAACTTATCTACAATAATCAATAATAACTAAAGTGTTTGCGAACATAAATATTACCCATCTGAGTAGTACACCACCACAATATCTACACAAGCTGACATATTGACCCCGATGTGTTCAATGAAAATTCAAATCTAAGCAACTCGTTTCAAACTTTGTCAACGCGATCATTTTCTTTTGTGGTTATTCTATCAATATCCGATTGAATTAACAACATTAATTCGCCACGTTAAGAGCAAGCTTCAACTTGTCGTATATTATTACACAAAATATAATCAAAAAAAAAAAAAAAAAAAAAAATACGTAAAAAAAAAAATACTAAAACTACGAAAAAAAAAATGTATTAGTTTTAAGTTTATTTGTGAATTGCATTACAATTTATTTATGTCTTCTATATTTTTTTCTATTGTCATCATTTTTGTTTTCAAAAACCAATATTCTTGTTTATTCAATAATTTCATTAATTCAATATTTTCATAAATCCCACACGTATTTTATATAAAAAAAAATGTTTTCTATATATATATATATATTCAATTTTTGTATACTTATTTTCGATGAAAATGAAGGAATGAAGCATTCGAAAGTGGAACATACATATTTATATATATTTAATAAACTACCACGTTTATCAAGCAAACACATACATATATAAACGTATACATATATATTCAAACTAATAAATAAATCTTGAAATCAATAGATTAAAAGAACACATCAGCAAAAAATCGATATTTAATATTTTATTTTCATTATTTTGTAATATTTTGAACTATATGCAATAAAATTAATGATTCAATAATATTATTGACGTATTCCTCACTTTGACTGGTGATTTCCTTCTGTAAATAACCGGCTACGTACTATCAGAGATAAGTTTGCTAATTATTGACGTTGATCATATATGAGTTTAAAAATAATTGGACACCTGAGTGAAAAGCAAAATGGAATTAATTTAAAATTTGAACTTTCTGCTTGAGAACTATGCGCAAATTGTGGAAATTATCTGGCAATATTATCTGAGATACTCCAATCAACGTCACATAATTTGTAGGTTTCTCAGTTATGAGATGGCTGGTGCTACCAGGAACAATTCAACTCGATCGTCATATGGACACTTGATCTGTGCCTTTTTTAATCGTACACATCTGTTGTGAATGACTAGTAGAAAATACATAAAGCGTGTGCTTTGTTTTCCACTCTTTATGGGCGATAAAAAAACCGAACACCGACGCGTATATACATACAACGTAAGCATGTGTGTGTATATCTGTATGTATTATATAGGGGCTGGAGTTGCTGGTCATATAAAATATAACGCTATAAACAGCAACGGAAGAGTTTCCGAAAGCAGTCGACTTTTGGACGTACGCGTTTACACAACGAACTTTTTTTGTAAGGCACAACCGAATACAGAGAGAGGAATATATCATGTTGAAGGCGGTAAGTGTGTGAGGAATGGGCACGATATTGTTGTTATCTTATCCGCTTAGATAACGACCAGTGTTGCATCAATCCAACTATTAGAATTTCCAAATATATGTATTGCTTTGATCTATTTTTTCAGTTGTTTATCATTGCAACCATCCTGATTGCCGTTGTGCTGGCAACGCAGCATATTGAGGACAGTCAACGTCAACATTCGCACCACAAGCGCCAGCATTCCCAGCATGTGGGTCAGCATCAGCATAGTGGCCATCTGACGGACAAGTCCAGGCATCACCAATTGCCGGAAAACAACAAGGAGCAGGTGAAGCATGGACGCGTCAAAGTTCCAGTCGTGCCACACCACTCCAAATCGCATAGAAACGACAGGCGCCACAAGACGCCACTGAGTCCAAAGTCTGCGAAGAAAGAGCATCTTCCGCAGCAGAAAGCATCCCATCACAAGAGGCAAGCGCACAAGGCTCACGGACATGGTCGCAAGCACCATTAGAGAGGCGTCTCTATAGCAATACTTTTCAGCATTTCACCTTTTAAGCAATGGCTGTAATCAAACGCAACTTAATTTTTTTAGTGCGAAAGACAAATTTCGTTGCCACATTAAAGTAAAAACAAAGAGAAACCTTTGCACTTTTTTTTTATGAAATCAACCAGCTTGTAATCTTTTTATTTTTGACGAAAACATACTCTTTTTTTAATGTCCAACAATGTTTGAACTTATGATCTTCACATAATTGTCTCAACTTGTGTGTGTCGTAAATCTTGGGGGGCTTCGGGTTCAGGCCTGAATTACTTATTCGCTATTGCCAAATACTTTCAGCTAATGCTCTTTTTTGGCCACATTTCCCTTTGTTAAGTTTACGTTGCCGGCGTCAAGCTACAAATATTATTATTTCAACTTCTTCGGAAGCGCTTAAGTGTCTGACGATCCGGTTTTACAAACAAACCGAGTACAGCTCAAACAGAGCAGCAATTTATAAATAATAAAGATTATCTTTTGTGAGTGGTGTTAAATATTGCGGGGTCAAAAGCATATGACGTCAGTATGTCTAAAAAGCTGACTGAACTTGTTTTGAGAGATGGCCCAGTAGCCGGGTGAAAGGAGAAGCATGTGGGTACAATATACTATAGTCAAATGTGCGCCTTGCAAATGTGCTAAATACATTTTTAATTGAAAAGAAAAATACACATAGAGAAGCAATAAAACGCAATACGTATTTTACAATTTATTAATCATTTCATATTTAGAGCGCAAGCCAATCCACAAATAAATAAAGTAATATACATATATATATATATATATATATATATATATATATATATATATATATATACATATATATATTTGTATCTTGCTTGATATAATATATTTAAATATTTGGTTGTTAGTACTCATGTATAAGGGAAACGTACTAGACTTGTACATATATGTACGTTTATAAGATACTGTAAACGGTTATATTGCTTGGTTTTCCACATTTGATCAACCCCAGACAGGATAAATGTGGCGACGATAGGAGCGTCCGTAACCTCGGTAGCCACCATAGCGATATCCATATCCACCATATCCGCCATATCCATATCCGCCATAGCCTCCGCCTCCATAATATGGACTGTAATACGATGGAGAGTAGTACCCAATCCCAATAGTATCTGCTGTGGACAGGTCATCTTCCGAAGCTTTGGTCACCAAGGTCTTTAAGACAAGTAAAAGTGAATTCAATTTGTGAAAAAGTACATATATTCAATTAATTACCTCTCCAGGAGCCGCCTTAGTTGGGGACAGCAAAAAAATCAGCGCAGTCAGACAAAGACAGACTATCAAGAACTGGAAGTAGAACACAGTAAATTTAGATGATTAATTGAACAATCTTAGCTGACTATATTTGTTGATGTTGACTTCTTACTTTTGGCATGGTTAATATTGTATGTAAAATCTCGCAATATGTATATTTCTAACGAATTAACGCCTTTCGCCTATTTTGAGTCTGCTTGAAAGCTCTGTTGTTGATGAACTGTGATTCTGAGCAACCTGGCCAAGATCTTTTATAGTGCGCAAAATAAGCCGCAGATTGATTTTGCATATGATCATTGATTTGCCAAACATTAGCCTGGATAAGTCGTTAGCCGCGAGAGAATTGTATATGCACGAACAAGGGCGTACGCAGTGGAAAGGGTATCCCTGATTTAAATTGGAATACTGTCACACACATCCCTCCACATTATTAAAAATAAAACCAAAAACAAATACGAAAATAGAAAATACATATTAAATAAATATATATTTATTTAGCACTCCCCACTTTCACATAAGCTGGGTACGCCCTTGTGTACTTAGATTATATGTATATTCATGCATAAGAATCGGATCTTACACACAGAAAGCATTATTTCAGAATCTAAAATCCATATATAATCAATCAGTAATGTAGTGCAACATCAAAACATGTATTCCATGCAAAATTTGAAATTCCACAAATTCATCAGTGAGTAAATATGCTGACGCACTATTTGACAAATGTTACTAAAGAGTACGGCAAACAAATACACAAATGTGCTGTGCAATTGCTGACCAGCTTATTGATTTCATTATTACAATAAGAACGGGCTGGGGTTTTTTTTTTCTTAATTTTTGTTTATGATATTTGAAAATTATTCAAAGTGAAATTTGTTTAACGCTTACATCGATATTTATATCGATATGTTTTTAAAATTACCGAATTGGCCTATCGCATATAGCTAGTCGATGTTATGTTGGAAAATTATCGGTCATCTCAAAAAAATGTCTGCCGCATCTTAAACGTTTTGCAAGAAAAGCCGGAAAATTGTTAAAAATTGCAAAAAGTTATTTAAATTTGTCGAATAGGTATGTATATAACTCAAATATGCCTTCACTTCAACGTAAAGCGTGAAATGTTCGCATAGAATTTGTTCTTTGCGTAAAAATAGATGTGGTGAAAATTGCAAAATGCGGCGACAAAACCGACGTCTGTCTCTGCTTCTTTCTCCTCGCCGTTAATGAAACGTGTGTGTGCTTTGTTTTTATACGTATTCGTATTTATCGATTAGCAGTGTCCCATGTGATTGAGCGATGTCTATACCGCCGTATATGATTCCGCCCAACGCCTGGGCCGCCCAACTGATAGCCCAGCAGCAGGCGTACGCGGCGGCCCATGCACAGCATGCTCAGCTGCATGCCCAGCAGCAGATGGCTAACCAGATACAGCAAATCCCTCCGCCGGGCGCACCTTTGCCGTCTGCGGGCCACGCCAATGGCATTCCGGTGCCGGCAGTGGGCGTGCCGCAGCCACAGCTGGGTCAAATACCCACACCCAAACCCGACATTCTCACCGAGGACAAGCTGCAGGAGAAGGCGATGAAGTGGCAGCAACTGCAGTCGAAGCGATTCGCAGAGAAACGCAAATTTGGCTTTATTGACACACAGAAGGAGGACATGCCGCCGGAGCATATACGTAAAATTATTCGGGATCATGGTGATATGACCTCTCGCAAGTATCGTCACGATAAGCGAGTTTACCTGGGTGCACTCAAATACATGCCGCATGCTGTGCTGAAGCTGCTCGAGAATATGCCCATGCCGTGGGAACAGATCAGGGATGTGCAGGTCCTGTATCATATTACGGGTGCCATTACCTTTGTCAATGAGATACCCTGGGTCATTGAGCCAGTTTACATTGCTCAGTGGGGGTAAGTTTAATTTCGTTTCCATATATATAAATATAATTTAAGCAAAATATGGGTCAACATTTTGCAGCACCATGTGGATTATGATGCGTCGTGAGAAGCGCGATCGTCGTCACTTTAAACGAATGCGTTTCCCGCCCTTTGACGATGAGGAGCCGCCGTTGGACTATGCGGACAACGTTTTAGATGTCGAACCGCTGGAGGCCATACAAATTGAGCTAGATAACGATGAAGATAATGCCGTCTACAAATGGTTCTATGATCATAGACCCTTAGTCGACACGCCGTAAGTAATTATGATATACCAATATATATATCTAACTCCCAACTGATATAATCTTCCATAGGTTTGTGAACGGCTCCACGTACCGCAAGTGGAATCTATCTCTGCCACAGCTGGCAACCCTTTATCGCCTGGCCAACCAGCTGCTGACTGACCTGGTCGACAATAACTTCTTTTATTTGTTTGATCCAAAGAGTTTCTTTACCGCTAAGGCGCTTAACATGGCCATACCAGGTGGCCCAAAGTTTGAGCCGCTGATCAAGGATCACAATGTTGGGTAAACTAATGCAATATATAATTAAAGCGACTATTTTGATAATTGCTTGCTTTTCAGTGACGAGGACTGGAACGAGTTCAATGATATAAACAAGGTTATTATAAGACAGCCCATTCGCACCGAGTATCGTATTGCGTTTCCATATCTGTACAACAATATGCCACATTTTGTGCATCTAAGCTGGTAAGAAATTAATTTTTATATATATCAATATGTATATAGACATGTACATGGCAGTAGAGTTTCCAGTTGAAGTTGCCTGCTGGCAAACACTTTATGCCCTGTTAGAGCACACCAAACGCCCAACTTACTACCAATTTAGCGATTGTTTCCTTTTGGGAAGTGCAATGTGAATGTTCGTTACGATTTTCTAGACTAAATCGCGACTGCTGATAGTTGCATACAAGCATAGTTCTTATGATCAACAGGGAGTGACTATTAAATGTACCTTTCACTTGTATTTATTCTCTGTCTTTCTCTCTCTTTAGGTACCATACGCCCAATGTGGTCTACATCAAAACCGAAGATCCGGACTTACCGGCCTTCTACTTTGATCCACTTATCAATCCCATTTCACATCGCAATGCCAATTCTAAAATCCAAGAGCCATTGCCCGATGATGATGAGGACTTTTCGCTGCCCGATGATGTGCAGCCCTTCTTGCAGGACACACCGCTCTATACGGATAATACAGCCAATGGCATTGCGCTGTTGTGGGCACCGCGTCCGTTTAATATGCGCTCGGGACGTTCACGTCGCGCTATCGATGTGCCGCTGGTTAAATGCTGGTACAAGGAGCATTGTCCACCTGGTCATCCGGTCAAGGTGCGCGTCAGCTATCAGAAGCTGCTCAAATACTATGTGCTCAATGCCCTGAAGCATCGCAAGCCGAAGCCACAAAAGAAGCGGTAGGTTAACTAATTACACCATGACTTCTTAATTTCTATTATTGATATGTTTTTTTGTTCTCTTTTCTAGATATTTGTTCCGCTCCTTTAAGGCGACTAAATTCTTTCAAACAACCACCTTGGATTGGGTTGAGGCTGGACTACAAGTGTGTCGCCAGGGCTATAACATGCTCAATTTGCTTATACATCGTAAGAATCTAAACTATCTGCATTTGGACTACAATTTCAACTTGAAGCCGGTAAAGACGCTGACTACCAAGGAGCGTAAAAAGTCACGTTTTGGCAATGGTAATTGACTTTTTAATCATTAATTTAATCCCATTCTTAATGTCTGCTTCCTTTGGCAGCTTTTCATTTGTGCCGTGAGATTCTGCGCCTGACCAAACTAATCATCGATTCGCATGTACAGTATCGTCTCAACAATGTGGACGCCTTTCAGCTGGCTGATGGCCTGCAGTATATCTTTGCACACGTTGGCCAGCTAACAGGCATGTATCGCTACAAGTACAAGCTAATGCGACAGATACGCATGTGCAAGGATCTGAAGCATCTGATCTACTATCGCTTTAATACGGGACCAGTGGGTAAGGGTCCTGGTTGTGGCTTCTGGGCACCGGGTTGGCGTGTTTGGTTATTCTTTATGCGTGGCATAACACCGCTGCTGGAGCGTTGGCTCGGCAATCTGTTGTCGCGTCAATTCGAGGGTCGTCATTCGAAGGGAGTCGCGAAGACGGTGACAAAGCAACGTGTCGAATCACATTTCGATTTGGAGTTGCGTGCCTCAGTTATGCACGATATTGTCGACATGATGCCCGAGGGCATCAAGCAGAACAAGGCGCGCACCATACTCCAGCATCTGTCTGAGGCTTGGCGCTGCTGGAAGGCCAATATACCGTGGAAGGTGCCCGGTCTGCCCATACCCATTGAGAACATGATTCTGCGCTATGTCAAAATGAAGGCCGATTGGTGGACAAATACGGCTCACTACAATCGTGAGAGAATACGCCGTGGCGCCACCGTCGACAAGACTGTGTGCAAGAAGAATTTGGGCCGTTTGACACGTCTGTATTTGAAGGCAGAGCAGGAACGGCAACATAACTACCTCAAGGATGGCCCGTATATATCGCCCGAGGAGGCGGTCGCCATATATACCACAACGGTGCATTGGCTGGAGTCCCGCCGCTTTGCACCAGTCCCCTTTCCACCCCTCTCCTACAAGCACGATACCAAGCTGTTGATTTTGGCTCTGGAGCGCCTCAAGGAGGCATACAGTGTCAAGTCACGTTTGAATCAAAGCCAGCGCGAGGAGCTCGGCCTGATTGAGCAGGCTTATGATAATCCCCATGAGGCACTCTCCCGCATCAAGCGTCACCTGCTAACACAGCGCGCTTTCAAGGAGGTAAGATCAGTTTAAAATTAATGCTGAAGCTTAATTTTTGAGTTTTTTTTTTGTTTTTGTTTTTGTTTTATTTTTCTTCCAGGTGGGCATTGAGTTCATGGACTTGTATAGTCATTTGATACCTGTGTACGAGGTCGAGCCACTGGAGAAGATTACGGATGCTTACTTAGATCAGTATCTGTGGTATGAGGCAGACAAGCGCCGCCTCTTTCCGCCATGGATTAAGCCCAGCGATACGGAACCACCGCCATTGCTGGCCTACAAGTGGTGTCAAGGTAACAAAGCGTTTGTTTCTTCTTTTAAAGCATATTAAATTCCGAGTGTGGTATTTCTGTGCATTTTGGGCGTGTGATTTGTGGCAAAGTGATGAGCTTGATTCCATCCCCTTGTTGCAAACCTCACGCCGAAGGTGGCGCATCTAAGCAACAATATTAATATACAAGTTTCCACTATTATTAATTATAAAAATCGCCATGTGAAAATGCCAGCTAAATGTTCTATGCTTTTGCAGGCATCAACAATCTGCAGGATGTCTGGGATGTGGGTGAGGGTGAATGCAATGTGTTGCTCGAGTCGCGCTTTGAGAAGCTGTACGAGAAGATTGATTTGACCTTGCTAAATCGTCTGCTGCGTTTGATTGTCGATCACAACATTGCTGATTATATGACAGCCAAGAATAACGTGGTCATCAACTACAAGGACATGAATCATACCAACAGCTATGGCATCATACGCGGTCTACAGTTCTCTTCCTTTATAACGCAGTACTACGGACTTGTTTTGGATCTGTTGGTCCTGGGCCTGCATCGCTCCAGCGAAATGGCTGGCCCACCGCAGATACCAAACGATTTCCTAACATTCCAGGACGCCGGCACAGAAACAGCGCATCCCATACGTCTTTACTGTCGCTATGTGGATCGTATACATTTGTTCTTCAGGTTCTCAGCTGAAGAGGCGCGAGACCTGATCCAGCGTTATCTCACCGAGCACCCGGATCCTAACAATGAGAACATTGTGGGCTATAATAACAAAAAGTGTTGGCCACGCGATGCGCGCATGCGTCTGATGAAGCATGACGTTAATCTGTACGTTTATCAATATAATCATTGGTATGTCTTCTTTTGTTTATATTTTCTTCTGCTTGCAGTGGTCGTGCTGTCTTCTGGGATATCAAGAATCGTTTGCCCCGCTCGGTGACCACCATTGGCTGGGAAAGCACATTCGTTTCGGTCTATTCCAAGGATAATCCAAATCTTCTCTTTAATATGAGCGGCTTCGAGTGTCGCATACTGCCAAAGGTTCCTTTAAATTCAAATTGCTCACCAAGTTCAGTTAGTATTTTGTGTATTTTTCATATATTTGCAGTGTCGCACCCAAAACGAGGAGTTCACGCATCGTGATGGCGTCTGGAATTTGCAGAATGAAATAACCAAGGAGCGCACAGCTCAGTGCTTCCTGCGTGTGGATGATGAGTCACTGGGACGTTTCCATAATCGTGTGCGACAGATTTTGATGGCCTCCGGTTCCACGACATTCACAAAGGTATAGAGAGATTTAATTACTTCAATGTACAAATGATTTTATATTCGATTCGCTTATAGATTGTCAACAAATGGAATACAGCGCTTATTGGCCTCATGACCTATTTCCGTGAGGCTGTGGTCAACACACAGGAGCTGCTGGATCTGCTGGTCAAGTGCGAAAACAAAATACAGACTCGTATCAAGATTGGCTTGAACTCCAAAATGCCTTCACGTTTTCCGCCCGTTGTGTTCTACACGCCCAAAGAGTTGGGCGGCCTGGGCATGTTGAGTATGGGTCATGTGCTGATTCCACAATCCGATCTGCGCTGGTCCAAGCAAACCGATGTTGGCATTACGCATTTCCGCTCCGGTTAGTGTTCCTATAATATTCTATATATTTCTATATTATCTAACAAGTAACTTTCCTCTACTTTTCAGGTATGTCGCATGACGAGGATCAGCTTATACCAAATCTGTATCGCTACATACAGCCGTGGGAGAGTGAGTTTATTGACTCGCAGCGCGTTTGGGCCGAGTATGCGCTGAAGCGTCAGGAGGCAAATGCACAGAATCGTCGGCTTACCCTGGAGGATTTGGAAGACAGCTGGGATCGTGGTATACCGCGCATAAATACGCTCTTCCAGAAGGATCGGCATACGCTGGCCTACGACAAGGGCTGGCGCATACGTACAGAGTTCAAGCAGTATCAGGTGCTCAAGCAAAATCCCTTCTGGTGGACGCATCAGCGGCACGATGGCAAACTGTGGAATCTGAATAACTATCGCACAGATATGATACAGGCGCTGGGTGGCGTGGAGGGTATTCTGGAGCACACACTCTTCAAGGGCACATACTTCCCCACCTGGGAGGGTTTGTTCTGGGAAAAGGCATCCGGCTTTGAGGAGTCCATGAAGTACAAGAAGCTGACAAACGCTCAGCGTTCCGGTCTTAACCAGATACCCAATCGTCGCTTTACACTCTGGTGGTCACCGACCATTAATCGCGCGAACGTCTATGTGGGTTTCCAGGTGCAGTTAGATTTAACGGGTATTTTCATGCACGGCAAAATTCCCACGCTGAAAATTTCGTTGATTCAAATCTTTCGTGCTCACTTGTGGCAAAAGATACACGAATCCATTGTGATGGATTTATGTCAGGTGTTTGATCAGGAACTGGACGCCCTCGAGATCGAGACAGTGCAAAAGGAGACAATACATCCCCGCAAGTCATACAAAATGAACTCATCCTGTGCGGACATCCTGCTCTTCCCAGCCTACAAGTGGAACGTATCGCGTCCGTCGCTACTGGCGGACACCAAGGATACCATGGACAATACAACCACACAGAAGTATTGGTTGGATATACAACTGCGTTGGGGCGATTATGATTCGCACGATGTGGAGCGTTATGCGAGAGCCAAGTTCTTGGATTACACCACGGATAACATGTCCATTTATCCATCGCCGACGGGCGTGCTAATTGCCATAGATTTGGCCTACAATCTGCACTCGGCCTATGGCAATTGGTTCCCCGGCTGTAAAACGCTCATACAACAGGCCATGGCCAAGATTATGAAGGCCAATCCGGCGCTTTATGTGTTGCGTGAGCGCATCCGTAAAGCACTGCAGCTATACTCCTCGGAGCCAACGGAGCCGTACCTGAGCTCTCAGAATTATGGTGAATTGTTCTCGAATCAGATCATTTGGTTTGTGGACGATACGAATGTGTATCGCGTGACCATTCACAAGACCTTTGAGGGCAATTTGACAACGAAGCCGATCAATGGTGCCATCTTCATATTCAATCCACGCACCGGACAGCTCTTCCTCAAGATTATTCACACGTCGGTGTGGGCGGGCCAGAAGCGTTTGGGCCAGTTGGCCAAATGGAAGACGGCTGAGGAGGTAGCAGCTCTCATCCGCTCGCTGCCCGTTGAGGAGCAGCCCAAGCAGATTATTGTCACGCGCAAGGGCATGTTGGATCCACTCGAAGTGCATTTACTTGATTTCCCCAATATTGTCATCAAGGGTTCGGAGTTGCAGTTGCCCTTCCAGGCATGTCTCAAAGTCGAGAAATTTGGTGATCTTATTCTAAAGGCCACCGAGCCACAAATGGTATTGTTCAATCTCTACGATGACTGGTTGAAGACAATATCCTCGTATACAGCGTTCAGTCGTCTCATTCTGATACTGCGTGCCCTGCATGTCAACACTGAGCGCACCAAGATCATCTTGAAGCCCGACAAGACGACCATAACGGAAGCACATCACATTTGGCCCACGTTAACGGACGAGGAATGGATCAAGGTGGAGGTGCAGCTGAAGGATCTCATTCTCGCCGATTATGGCAAGAAGAACAATGTGAATGTTGCCTCGCTGACACAGTCCGAGATCCGTGACATTATACTCGGCATGGAGATTAGTGCACCATCCGCCCAGCGTCAACAAATCGCTGAAATCGAGAAGCAGACCAAGGAACAGAATCAACTGACGGCAACAACGACGCGCACAACAAACAAACATGGTGACGAGATTATCACCTCGACAACATCCAACTACGAGACTCAAACATTCAGTTCCAAGACGGAGTGGCGCGTCCGTGCAATTTCCGCCACTAATTTGCATCTACGCACGAATCACATTTATGTGAGCTCCGATGACATCAAGGAGACGGGCTACACATACATTCTGCCCAAAAATATATTGAAGAAGTTCGTCACCATATCTGATCTGCGCGCCCAGATCGCTGGGTATTTGTATGGTGTCAGTCCGCCGGATAATCCGCAGGTGAAGGAGATCCGTTGCATTGTGATGCCGCCACAATGGGGCACCCATCAGACGATCAATTTGCCCAATGCTTTACCCACGCATCAGTATCTCAAGGATATGGAGCCACTGGGCTGGATACACACGCAACCGAACGAATTGCCGCAATTGTCGCCGCAGGACATAACGACGCACGCGAAGATTATGCAAGAGAACTCCAACTGGGATGGCGAAAAGACAATTGTCATCACATGCTCGTTTACGCCCGGCTCGTGTTCCCTGACTGCCTACAAGCTGACACCATCTGGCTTCGAGTGGGGCTCCAAGAACACCGACAAGGGCAACAATCCTAAAGGCTATCTGCCGTCGCATTATGAGCGCGTCCAGATGCTGTTATCCAATAAGTTCCTCGGCTTCTTTATGGTGCCGGCGCAGAGCAGTTGGAATTATAACTTTATGGGTGTGCGGCACGATCCGAACATGAAATACGAACTGCAATTGGCCAATCCTAAGGAATTTTATCACGAACTGCATCGCACATCGCATTTCCTGCTCTTCTCAAATCTCGAGGATGGCGGCGATGGCGCCGGCGCTGATCGTGAGGATGTTTATGCATAATTTACAACAACTGCGGGAGGACGGATTAGTCACCAACAGAAAATCGGATATGTAACCTGAGGACACTTTTAATTCTTCTTCCTTCTAAGTGCAAACCATTTTTTATAACCCTGGATATCCTGATTCATTACAATAAAACAAAAATCAAATTTAAGCTCTCAATTACCAACATTTTTTTTAGGACTAAACAGCAGTTACCATGGCAAATGATACAACTCCTGGCCTTATTTGCATTGCAGCGGTTTTACTATTGCTTATTCTTTTGTCCTTCACATGGGGCAACTTAACACATAACATTAACTTAATGCTACATATAGTGGATAAGTTATACACAAATTTCTTATATTCTTGTTTGGTTTGGTTTCTAGGTACGTCTGTTGGTGATTTGGTTATTTGCTGGCGTTTAGGAGCATTTCCACAGCACAATGGCCAAGTTGCCACCAAAGAATAGATAGAGTATATTCTCAGTCTCATAGGACACCTCAAAGCCGAATCCCTCACCGACAACTACATGCCAATAGATGCCAAATTTTTTGTCCATGCTCTCCTTTATCATTTTTGCAACTAACTGCAAAAAAAAAGATTAAATATAATGTAAAATATGTGAAATAAAATTGTATAAAGGTCGTCTGAAAATGAGAACTATCAGAAATGAAAATAGTTCTCAAATCATGAATCGACTTATTCAATATTTTATTTAAATCGTTTATCTTCCGAAAGTCTTTTTCAGTCGGTTTCGAAACTTTTTGTAAATGTTATTGCATTTTTTATATATAAGGAAAGATTACTTGAAGCGTACTCTTTTCAAGAGGCCACCACATAAAAATCTATTTTGAGATATATGACTTACCTCATAATTTGAAGAAAATTTCTCGCACATACTAACGCTCAACTCGACAACCTCATGACGCATTTCTTCCTTCATATCAGAGTGCTGTTTTTCAAAAGAATAGAGTATTTCGGGCTTACTTCAAAAATAAACCGTTGTTTCTTTAACCAACCTTGACTAGCGGATAGATGTGTACGATTTTCTTGTCACCCTCCTTGACGTTCTCCTCATCACCCATGTCTGGTGCGGAGCTGAGCTCAGCTGAGCCGAAGCCTTACCAAGTTACCAAGCTATCACTGAGGAACACCGAACGTGTTCAGTTCCGGTACCAATTTCCGACTCTAAAAACACGCGATAACCGTTGAGATTGCAAACAGCGACGGACGAAACTAATGTAATAAAAATTGAGTTAAATTTCGATTTACATGTGACACACAATTCAAGGTAGTAACCGTAGTATAGTATTAGTCTGGCATATAGTATACGAATTGACTGACTGGCATGTGAATGAATGTAAATATGAATGTGAATGTGAATGTGAATATGAGAATGTTTATGAATTTGTGTTGTGTCACGCCAGGTTCTGGCTGCTATGGTAATTTGTGTTGCCTGTCGGCTGCACGATTCACTTGCAACTGACTGACGCCGACTCCATTAACTTTGCCTTTGGCTCAGGCGACCACAAAACCGGAGCACACACATACACACACACAGTCTAGGCATTAATGGCTGTGCTGCGTTTGCGCCAAGTTTGCAGCTACTCAACTAAACGGATTGCCACCCCCTTTGGCTAAAACAACAATGGCAATTTCCGTGCGGGAGCCAGCTAGACGGATGCCGTCGTCTCGTCATCTTGCCGGCCACCCCAATAATTCGCAAGGATTTGCCAGCATTGGGCTTTTGGGTGGATGAAGACGATGATGATGCGTTTGCGGAAAATTGAATAGCTTCCCGCCCTCTCCCCACCTCCTGGAAAAAACAACCACCAAGTCACAGAGAAACTGAAGATAAACAGTTGCACTTGTTAGATTTATGTTCTGTTTGCGGCAATTAATACATGTGTGAAATTTCTTGTATTATTTATGTATCCCAGTTTTCTTCCTCAGTCTCGCAGACGGGCTTAATTGAATTGTCCTCTTCCTCAGCAAATATATTGGATTCGCTGTTGTTGGAATCGTTCTCCTCTTCCTCGATCAGAACGAAATCGTTTTCAATCTGTTTCTTATGCTCCGCCAAGAGTTGATCCAAAATGTTCCTTGTGGCGCCCATATGCTCGAGTCGTTTCAATAGCAGAGCTATGGACATTTTGTAGGCACACTTCTCGTCGTCATAGTTAGCCTCGTTCAGTGTGCAGCTATGTAGTTCGGATTGAACCTCTACCCAAATCTTCTCCTCCAGCGAACGCGTGTCCTTATAGAATGGAAAATCAACAGCATGCAGAATTTTGTAAGGCGATTCACCGACTGGGAGAGGTTTAAGTGTAAGTGGTTCCATCAATGGCATGCCCAGCATGTCTTTCCTCACAAACAGCGCAATTTGCGAGACGTGACCCACAGATTCGAGGCCTGCGGGCGGTTCACCTACTCCCAGTACGGAGAACATATAATTGGGATACTTTTCAGTAATGCCCAAGCACCAGTTTTTAAATTCTTCTCTTGTCCATTCGAACTTGTGATCATGGTGTCGAAATCCATTTGACAGCAACGACTTGAGGCGAGTGAATATAATATTGAAATCCGAATTTGGTGTACTAAAAATCACAATTTTTGGCTGCATAAAGCCAAATATATTTATTGGTATTTTAGACAGCACATCATCGTATACATGCTCAATACTGAAAAAATGTACAAGATTACTGACTATATATAAATATAATTTTTTAAATTAAAATACTCACAGTTCCAAGGCTATGACTGCATCTGTATTTCTCAATTCCACAGCCGAATCCGCTACGCTGCCTTGCAGAACCTCGACGTGCAATGGACTCTGACGTTGTCTAAGATAATCAGAGCATAATGGATTGATGCGACTTAAATATGTTCTTAAAAGTTCATGGTCAATGTCCACCTGCAAAAAACAATTAAATACGTTTAAAAATGAAATACAAATTTGAGTTAACCGCCTGTTCCATGGAAACTCGTTTCACAGCACATGTTCTGGGTACAACAGTCTGGCAACGTCACACACATAAGATGAAACGAAACAAAATGGCGAAACAGTACGGCAACGGAACATTGGCTTGAGTGCGTGAGTGTGTGAGTGTTCCGAGCAGTAGTGCACGAATTATATGTAATTTGTTGTGAAAATAAATTGAGTGTTCAAATAAACATATTTGCAATTCCAAAATCTTGTGAATATGTGTGTCTAAATACACAAATTAACCTATAAGCAATCAATGCACGCCCAAACGCAAGCAAAGCGAACATTTTTCTTGCGTTGCACAGAGTGAAAAGCAACGTGAAAACAAGAAGAAGAAATCTTGTAATACGTGAAAGAAATACATACTGAAAAGTGGCAAATTGAAATTACCCAGACGAGAAAAGCAAATGGAATCGAAAATGTGTTTCTAAACAATAAGTCGAGCTGCGCACAGCTCTACGAATTCAATAAAATTGTGCAAAGGAGTTGACGCCGGCGCTCGACCTAAGTAAATCAATATTCTCCAATTCTGCAGGCGACTCTGTCTCTGCCCCTTCTTCGGTCTACCCAACGTCCGTCCGTCCGTTCGTTCGTCCGTCCAGACAGTCGGACACAGGGCTTCTACTTTTATCGGAATGATGACTGAGTCCGCAAATTGTTGCATATGTATTTTTGCAATATTAGTTGGAGTGATTAATTGTCGGGAATTATCAGAAATTTGCTAAATTATTTGTTTTGTTGTGTGTGCATAGTTGTGACCAATACAAATGCAATTGCTGTTGTGTGCATGTCTGTATGTTGTATGTGTGTGGCCCGTCTCCATCATTTTGCCATTCCGTTTTAGCCGACAGCGTCCCATTCCCGCTATTCCGCAGCAACAGTGAAATTCAAAACAAAAGAGTGAGAAAACCTGAATTAGTGGTGACAAACAAAAAATAAAACAACCAAACAAAATTAATCACCATAAAATACAATGGGAATTACTTGTGCGTGCTTGCGTGTTTATTTTTATGTATTGCCTGTTTGACGACAGCACAGTTTAAAATCATATACGAAAGAAAACAAAAACTCATCAACACAAGTCTTCTTCTTCTTGGCACAGCCAGCACGAATGTCATCAAAAGGGAAAGCGTGATAAAAAAGCAGCGGAGAATAACACAAAAACAAAACAAATTTCAAACTCAACGTTCCTTTATGCGCTTTGCGTTAGCGTTCAACTTGAGACTGACATCTGTCAATTGATCACTTGGGTTGATTAAGCGGCACAAAAGGTTCGATTCTGCAACAAGTGCCGCCTAGTAAAGATGGGCAAACGCATTGCATCGGAACGCCAGCATGTAACGACGCATCAAACGAACAGTAAAGCACCATCATCAGATCGCAGTGCACGGAAACGCAAGCGTGCCGCAAATAAAGGCTCTCGGGTGGAGAAGCGCCAGCGCATGAGCGATGTCGCAAATGACAACAGCTGTGAGTGGCACGAAAATGATGATGAGGACTCCTCCTCATCCGGTTCGGATAACATGGCCCTCTTACAAACACCGCAGCCACCGGCACGTGCTCAGTGTCCAGTCAATTCCCGTGCATCGCTGCTATCCCTGGCCACATTCGCCAGCGGCGGCTACAGCGATCACAATAATTCCAATACAACCGAATCGCCACGTCCCGTTTATACACTGCGCCCCTCTGTAGTCAATGGCACCATATTAAGGGATGTACTCTCAAAGGCCTGGCGACTCGGACGACCCATTGGTGAGGAATCAACTAAATCTTATTTTAATATTAACTCTTAAATTGCCAAAATTTCCCCAATAGGCAAGGGTAACTTTGGTGAGATATTTCTTGCCTCGGATGACACTGTCTGCCCGGTTTCCTTGGAGAGCGCCAAATATGTGGTCAAAATAGAACCACACTCCAATGGACCGCTCTTTGTGGAAATCCATTGCCTTATCAATACTAATCAGACACCAGGTAAGTAACCACAAATTTTCCTTCGAGTTAAGAGTATAATTGTTATATCTAATTACAGAAATTACAAGTGGCAACGAGCCGCGCAGCCAGAAGATTGAGAAATTGCTACCACGAATCAATAATGGACCACCATCGGGCATCCCGAGCTACATTGCCTCGGGCACACACTACTTTGGCGATGGACGCTATCGGTTTTTGGTGCTGCCGCGCTTTGATCGGGATCTGCATTCGCTGATTAAGAATACGCGTGTGGCACAGAAATCGTTGTTGCTCCTGGCCATACACATTATTAATGTGCTAGAGCATTTGCACGACAAGGGTTATTGTCACAATGATATTAAGGCGCAGAATCTGATGATGTCCAAGTGCAAGTATCTCAAGCGACAGGCTATGCAGGGAGGCGGCAGCAGCAATAGGAGCTTCGCTTCCGAGCACTATGACGAGAAACAGCAAACGACAGACAGTGGCAACAGTTCCGAACAGGAGGCCAATGACGAAGACTATTTCGTAAAGAGCGAGAAGCTTGCGCTGAAACGCCTTGTGGGTGTCAAAGAGGACAATGATGCGGAGGATGAGGATGAGGATTTTGATGATGGCGCCACAACGAACAGCAATAATAGCAACAGCCTTGACATGTACCAAACGCCAGTGAACAAACGGAAGGGACGCGCGCGCACCAATGCAATTGAATTTAGTGGCTCGAATCCAATGCGCTCGTGTCGCCGAAATGATACCCGCAATTCTAGCTCTATGTATGAGGAGATGGTCAAGTCACATTATCTGCGTCCGGCGAAGCGCGTCAGTTATTCGGAGCTGCTCGTCAATGAGGATGGCTATCCGGTGAAACCAGATGCTGACAACGAACAGTCTCCGGTCAGCTCGGATAATGAGTCTGAAGAGTTTTTGCCGCCATCGGCACGCCGTGGAGGGGGGTCTGTGGCCTCCAAGCGCAGCTCACGCAGCGCCGCCTGCAAATCAAAAACCACGCGTGCCATGCGCCGACAGGATCAAAAGGAGGAGCTCAAAGCCGAATTGAATGACCCTGGACGTAACGGTGGGGTGAGAAATAAGCGCACGGCGATGCAGTACCAGTTAATGCCAGTGGAAGAGGAGCATATATTTCTGATTGACTTTGGTCTAGCCTCGAAATATCAGGACCGCGGCGTGCATCGACCATTTATTATGGATCAGCGACGCGCCCATGATGGCACCTTGGAGTTCACGTCACGCGATGCGCACTTGGGAGCGCATTCTCGTCGCAGCGATTTGGAGTGCTTAGGCTACAATTTGCTATACTGGTCGGAGGGTTATCTGCCATGGAAGGATGTGGCGCACCAACAGCAGCAAGAAAAGGTGCATCGCGCCAAGGAGTTGTTCATGACTGATGTGTGCGAAATGCTTCGACAGTTCTATGGCAAACAGGTTCCTAAATATTTGGGTGAATTCCTCAAGGAAATCGGACAGCTGGCGTACCAGGAGCGACCCAACTATGAGCGCTATCGCAACATCTTCCAGCGGGAATATCGCCGACTTGGCTATGATTGCAGCCAAATGCAGCTAAGCAGCGATGAAATCTTACGCACTCGCGTCTCCGTCAAGGATGTTGTGGATGGCAGCGCCAAATGCGACATATTTGAGCTAAACAATAAAATTGCTTGCAATGTTATGCGCAATGCGACGCTCAGCACACCGTTCCAGGAGCATGCGCTTACGAATCGTGTATCGCCGAAAAATCTGCGTTCCAAGTCCAACCGGAAGAATGTCAAAAAGAAGATATTCTCATGGGCGGAGGTGCTTTCCCAAGATCCCGATCAAATAGCACGCGAACGTGCTGTGAAGGAGTTTGAGCGTGAGGAAGTCATATGCCCGCTACAGTCACGTCTACCCAGACGCTACGAGGGCTATCCTACCTATGCTATATTGGCGGTGGAGCAGTCCAGGCGGGACAAAGGGTTGATCGTGCAAGAACACAAAACCGAAGAGGCGATGGATGAAGGAAATACACATAAGGCTTCCGAATCAGATGAGGAGTACGAAGACGACGAGCAGGAGCAGGAGGAGGAAGAGGAGGAGCAGGAAGAGGAGGAGGAGGTAGAAGAGGAGCAGGAGGAGGAGGGGGAAGAACGGGAAGCTGATGCAGCGAGTGATGAGGAGGTGAGTAGAATAGTGCAATACAGTTTGCATCTAATGAAATGAGTTTATTTATGTTTTTGCCGTAGAGTGATGAGAGCGAGTGCACAACGCAGTCGGAAGCAGTGCGCAGGGGCCGGGGACGCCCGCGCAACTGCAGCAAACAAAGGCAATTACAACAACAACAAACGTTGGCCAAAAGTACTGAAATGCGTAAAAAGACTTTAAGGCCAAGCGGCAAATCGCGTAACAGTAATGGCCACAGCCAACAAATTGCCACACCGTTGACAGCAGTCGGAGGCAATAAACGTGGCTGCGCCACTCGTAAGGAGAATGCCACAATGGCATCCGCCACCGGTGAGGTGGAGCAACACAGCAAGCTAAAGTCCCGTCAGCCAGTGGTGGATCAACCCAAACAGCGGCGCACTCGCCGTTGTCTATATAAGACTGAATCACACATACGTGGCGAGAAGCAGCAGGATGTGGAGAACAACTATGCCACGAATATGCAAAATGTGTACAGCGTGTGGCAATATGACGATGAGAACAGATACGGCAAGGGGCGGAATGTCAACTCGTCCAGGCATTGTCGCAAGTGATACGATAATTAGAGATACCACATACAATAGCTACAATTCATTGTAGAGAGAGGCAAGCAACCAAGCAATGTTGCTCATTGGCGGCAACAGAGAAGCAGCCAACTATTCAAACAAGTGCATACAAACGATAGAAGATCAGTTGTGCTGCGCTTTCAAGTATTTTATAGAAATAAATAAATAACACTAAGTTAGTTCGATGAGAGGAAAGTTATAAAAAAAAAAAAATGGCACATTCATCTGGATTGGCGTGCATCCATTGGAGTGTTTGTTCTTTGCCTGGATCAGCAACACTTATACGTTTTTAAGGACATTTATTTTTACTTTGATCAAGTATGAAACTACAACGTTAAGCAGTAATTGTTACAATGCAGATATATGTTGGAAGAGATTCTGTAGGATGTGTTGGCACAGAAATAGGTGCAGTGTTAGGTTATATATTGGCCTTGATAGCAAATTATTGTTTAATTTCAATTATTTTTTGATGTTTTAAGTTACTCGCTTTAGGGTAATCGATTCGATAATTGTATACCCTCAAAAAACAAAAAAAAAAGTATTTACTATAACTAGATGAAGATTATTATTGCATAAAACATAATTATAAAAGTCTAAGCTAGGATATAAACTGCGGATATAAATAAAATACCTAGAAACTGTATGTCTACCAATTAATCAAGATACAATACATCTTTAAACAAATCGGCATACAAGGTCAAATGGGAAATTGAGACACCTACCTGGAGGACGTGCTCAATATTTTCGATGCGTCGCATTAATTGAAAAAGTCGCATCTCCGCGCATCTGCAATAAACATAATGTCATTGAGAGTAAGTGAACTTTTTGAATAATACACACCCAAATTCAGTAACTTTTTTGATTTCATGAGCCCAGCGCGGATCCTCCAGTATTTGAATGGCCGCACAATATCGCTGCTCGTAAACTGGAGAATCAAATTTGATTGTAGTGTCAGTCATTGTCGTCAGTGTTTTGAAGCCCCCACAAGGCATTGTATACTCAAACATTATATTTGGAGAATTTAAGTAAGTTCAGGAATTCACTTTTTCGGATTCAGTGCAACCGCGAGCACTCAGCAGCAAAATTTCGCAGTTGCAGCCAACTTAATGTGACAAAAATACTGCGTGCAGCCAACTTCAAGTGCAATCAAATTGCGTAAGGCTAAATTACGTTATGGCTCAATTGGAGCTTATGTTGTAATCGTGATTATCGCACTATTGCGATAACATGACTATCGAGCGCCTTATTTCAAAGAGTACAAATTGGCTAACGAACCAGTATGTTCTTACATTTGTGTGCCAAATGTCTTATAATTAAAATTCATGGTATGTATTGTCTGTTAGTGATAAAAATCTTTTTCCTAAGGGTTATCACCCCAAGAAAATCCAAGCAAATAATTGTGCCCTCTCGATGGCCATCTGTTGAAGCATTAAGGCTTAAAAAGGTTAAATGTGCAGTGTTGTGCATAAAATCCATGTCTTATGTTGTGGCCATTTTTTGAGCCCTCCGGGCTGTTGGCTTCCACAGAAGTACGGCAAACAAGCTACCGCAGCTGGCCAAGCAAGACCAAAAGGGTCCTCTTGCTTACCACCCCATCACCCACCCAGTGAAAAATAAAACCAAAGCCCAAACATTGCTTGACCCTCATTACGTTTGATATTTTCTTTACACGTTAAGGACAGCGCTGGGTAGCAGCAGAAGCTAGTTAGTTTTTAACTTTGTTGCTTGCTGGAAAAACTCATTTGCCTTGCACCGTGGACGCAACGAACAACAAACGGACTAAAGGAAAATAAAGTAAAGTAACTTTTAACCGGCCTGTGGGCACAACCAAAATAACAGTATTAACAACAACAACAACGAAAATAAATAAAGAAAACCCAAAAAACGAAACGAGTTTGTGAAAAGATTCGCTTTTCGTTTTCTTTTCACTTAATGGCAATAATACAATTTGGTACCAAACAGTTTCCCGTTTCATTTGTTTTCGTTCTGTTGAGCAAAACATTTAAGGCACTAACTTGGGCTCATTGAATTTTGGGGCCCCGATTCGAATGAAATGTTTTTGTTGTCTTAAGTGCACACAACTTTCGTATAATGAGCAAGATATCAAATACGCCGCTCAAACTCAAATCTTGCAGCGCAACTTCTCGCACTCTCCACTCCTCACTCTCTGTCTCTCTCTCTGTCGCTCGCCCAGTGCGTTATCCGTGGTAAGTTGGCAATGTGACATTATGTGCACGCACACGCATCCAGGTAAACAAATTTGTTGAGACGACAATTTCAAAATGCGGCGCCAACAACAAACAGAGCAGACCTCGGAGCTGGAGCTGGAGCAGGAGCAGGAGCATGAGCAGCAGCTGAAGTAAGTGCTGGCCAGATTGGAGCAGGTAAGCACAAAATGAAAAATACATTGGACTAAGGATAAAAGAAAATTATGCAAAAATAAACACACATACAAAGAGAGAAAGAGAACGCACAAGGTGTAGACAAAAAGGCATGAAGGTAAAGAAATACAGAGATATAGATAGGGAGAGAGAGAGAGAGCGAGATAAAGCAAAATGTGATAAAAACAACGTTTGCTCTTCTTTAAGTCTGCTTCTGCTGTTTTCAAGGTGATTATCCATAAGCCCCAAAACACAGGACAGCGCACATGGCCACGTTGCGGGAGGGTCCTGCCTGCCTTCGTTTGACTAAAGACAAAGTTTTTCAAACGATGCCCCGAAGATGGAAGACATGATGCCAGCCAACTTTCGACTGTCCTGTTACCTCTTCCTTAGAGGGGTATGTTTGAAAACCAAGCGTTAATATTTTTTTGAACCTGCGCACCGAAAATTTTGTAAATTTGTTGCCGACGCTTTTTTTTTGTTTTCTTACGGTGACAATGAAACGCGGATAAAGCATTTTACGTGCTGACGCCGCTGGCAGCTGTTTGTCTGTGGGTTAACTGTGAACTGAGAAGCAGAAGGTGCCGCGTTGTCTTTCTGCTGGTTCTCTGCGCCGCTGATTTCGCATAAATTATGCACGCAGACAACGGGCAGCGCACAAACGAACATCTCAAATCGCGCATCGCTCATCGCCCACAATCCGCTAAAAGCTACGTGCGACATGCAGGCGAAGAAGCAACTTCTTTCTCGCCCATCAAAATACAAATGTGCCGCATTTTATGCCCCGACAAGAACAAGAGCAGTACGATAACATTGGAAAACAACAGCAAGCATTTGTGCTCTCTCTCTCACTCTTTCTCTACCTCTCTGCCTAAAGGTGTGGGGGAGGGGTGGGGGGGGGGGGGAACATGTTGGTGTGTTTGATTAAAGGACTCCCAAAAAGACATTTGCATTTGAACATGTATATAAACCAAATTAGTTTGCTAAACTGGGCAACATAATGAATTTCTTTGTCTGCTCGTTTTTGTTTTGTGCTTTCCTTTTATGTGGCTCTGCTCCCCTCAAGTATTTCGAATTGAATATAGCGTTAAGCGGAAATAAAAAAGTGGGCTAGTGCATTTGACTGGAAGACCACAAAACCAATTCATCAGTTTACCAAGAAATAAAAAAATATGTACGTAAATGAAATAACCTGCATATGCGAAGCACACAATAAAATAGTTGGTAAGGAGGGGATGATGGTGTTGGAAGTGTTCATGATTAAGGCCATAAAGCAATGAAAAACTGCAACAGCAGTTGAACTCGGCAACAAGTTGGCCAGCAACGTTAGTCGTTTTTGTGCTTGCTCTGACACATTCCTGTGGCAATACGCTGTTGCCACACATTTGGACATCCACACCCTAGGGAGCACATGTTTAGATTGCTTTGCGCAATGGCAGAAATGTGTGTGGAATTTGTTGTTGCTGTTGCTGTTGCTGTTGTTCTTGCGTAAACGTCAACATACATACACACATTGTTTGACTATACTGCGTGTGCAGCGACCGCACATAGAATTGAAATGAAAACTGCTTTCGAACTGTTAACTACGCCAGATGGCCAGGGAAGAAAGCTGGTGGACGGAGGAGAAACGCTGGCCAAGGGCAACAGACTGACACGAATAATCCTGACGCACGCCTTCCACGCACCATAAATATGGAATTTTATGTATGTATATAGCTACCTTGAAATGCCAAAAAAAAAGCAGAAAAAAAAAGTTGGCCGTAAAAAAAGTTCATTGCAAGTTGTTTTAATCTACACGCTGAAAAGCAGATACAAAAATCGGGTTTGAATTTGTGTCCGTACATATTAAATGCCGAGTATTATGCGTGTGCGGTCTTTTTGCCGTGTCCATAAAAATTATTGAAAAAAGAAATTGCAAAGTTTTGTTAATATAGGTATTTAATAGATTAAAGCAAGCATATCACGGCTTTAAATGAAGCACAGCTGAATATAGCTTAAATCTTTGTCGAGATTTGAGTATATTGGTTAAATATTAAGTTTGGTTTTATAGACTTGGAAATTTTCGATGCGACGATTAACAGCAGATGAAATTGAAATATTTGAAATAGCAACAAAAGTTGAAATATAACTTGGATTGCTCAATTTCTTTAATTAATTTAATGCTATTGGAACAATTTTTCTCCGCTTCGACATTTGTTGTATAAATGATAAATAAATGGAAGTTAAGATGAAGGTACTAAAATAATAACGCAATAAATATTTATTTACTATTTTCTTTTAGCAATTAATAATTGCTAAGCTTAAGGGTTGGAGATCTGTCTTATGACAATTTTAATCTTTAGATTACAGCTTTTATGTAGACATAAATATACCATTGTTTCAAGAATTTCGCTCAGTCATCTATTACAATGGAGCTATGATTTGCTTGAATAACTTTGTGTTTGGTCCCCTGTTTGGGGGCCCACACAACAACGACAAAAACAACAACAACAACTTGAAACAACTCTCACATTTGTTTGCCTCAGCAGTTTATTGGTAATTTGTTGCGGCCGTGTAATTTTGTTCAACATTTTCGGTATGCTTGTCATAAGGCCGATGCTTAGCTAACTCCCCAAACACCTCTGTGTGGGGGTGTGGGGTTTAAGTATTCATGTCAGAATAGAACGCAGTCAGCTTTTCCAGTATGTGTGTCTGTATGTGTGTTTGTGTAGGTGTATAGTTATGTAAATGATACGCCCAATACAGTTCTGCGACAGCTGCCGAATGTGGGGCGAAATGTTTTGAATGCTTTTAATAACTTTACAGGCACGCAAACTCACTGACAACCACACAAACCCTCACTTACTTACAACAATGGACCGAACCTGTTCTGCCTTTGCACTCATGCCCTGCTCATCTGCTCACATCGTCTTGTCCATAAGCACCCACACAGGAACACACACATTAATACATTTTGTGGCACTTAAAATGCAAACGCAGCTAAAATGAAATAAGGAAATCGAAGGCTGCTTTCGCAGATCCTGCTGCTGCCTGTTTCACCTGCCTGCTAAGCTTAGGCGAGGTGAACTCTAAGCTGCTGAGGATTAGGCCAGAAAGATGCAGCCAACTGAAGCTCTGAAGTCTATACGGCACTCAGAAAAAAACTAGCCGTTTTCAAAAAATAACTAAAACAACTCACATTTTTTACAAACTTTTGCATATTCTGTATTTTAAAAATATTCTTATTATGAAAAATAAATAGCAATTTGAAAATAATTTTCTGCTTCCTTTTTTTCTGTGTAACACTAATTTTAATTTTGTTGCTGTTGATTTGCATTGCAAAGTTTAGAAATTAAATCAAGAGATAATTAAATCATTTTACATTTGGGAGCTAGCGTGAACTTATTAAGCAAGCTCAAAAGCCGGGTGGGAGGACATTTGGGGGCGCAGAGCACCTGCTGGTTGTTGTTGCTGTGCACAGCAGATTCAATTTCTAAAGAATACACACACACTCGCACATTCGCAATGAATAAAATTTCACTCACATCAGGCAGCAGTTAATTAAAGCAGCTGCTGCTGATTTTGTTATTGCTGTTTTTGTTTTTGTTGTTGCTGTTTTTGTTGTTGCTGTTTTTGTTGTTGCTGTTTTTGTTTTTGCTGTTTTTGTTGTTGTTGTTGTAACGGGTGTCCTCGTTGCTGGCCAGGCAGGTGGCTGTCAGCGCAAAACCAATTACAAGAGCTGCCAAAAACCGTAGACAGCGATAGCAGGCACCTATGCAAAACACGTATACGTCACGTGGACCAAGCGACAGGGCATAAGTCACCCAATTAGACGTGTTTTGTGTGCGGTAAAACCAGAAGCTGTAGCAGAATTTTTAGGAGCAGCAGCAGCAGCAACAGGAGCAACCACAAATGCAGCTGTCGCTCGTGTTAGACAAACAATAACAAAAGAGGCAGAGACAGAGAGAGAGAGAGAGAGAGAGAGAGAGAGAGAGAGAGAGAGAGAGAGAGAGAGAGAGAGAGAGAGCGAGCGAGATGGTATGGGAGAGGGATAGAGTTAACAAGGGAGATATGCAAGCTGGCAACAAAAACAGAATTAAAGTGCAGTGTTGTCGAACCAGTAAACTATTGGAAAAACTCAACACCTCTTCAAGCAAAAAAGTCAACCTTTTTTAGACAAAGACAGAGTAAGAGCTAGATAAATAAAGAGATAGAGAGCCATAATGTAGTTGTGCATAGTTTTGTGGTTGTCAGATTTAAAGCTTAGTTTGAGGCGATTAGTTTTTGTACTCAAAACTGCAATGGTTGCTGCGCTAACCAGTCTTTAATGAAGCAATAAACGTTTTTTGTAGCCTCATAAATGTGGCAAATCAATGCGAAGCCCCCGTTGTAACGCCTCTATTATTATGAAGTTAATTGCATAAACTGGCTGCCAGGCGAGGCGCATTGAGGCGAATGCGTGAAAACGGTATTCCTGCTTTAACGGCTTGCCTTAGTTTGCTGGTAGGTCTAGGCCCAGACTGTGATGGGGGAGGGAAGGTGGGAAAGTATGGGATACACAAAGCAAAGCCAAACGCTTTGAGGCTAGTAATCAGCGGAGCAGACGATAGGCACATGGCTGAATGAGTTTCGGTGCTAAGTGGATGCGGGGACCAACACTCCGGGCAGGTTGGCCAAAAGGACCTGCGAATCTGACTCAAATTCAAATTCAGATTCAGGCCAAGTATAAGTCTTTTGGCTATGACTGTAATAATTCATTTGTTGCTCGCTCTAATTGGAAAACTTTGTGCGGTTTGTGTGTATGTATAAAAATTATAGTGTGTGTGACAGAATCTGGCTATTTATTGCAGTTTTATTGAACATTTGCGCAATTTCCGTTATTACTGTGAGAGTCTGTGTGGATGTATGTGCGTGTATGTGGGTGGCACACAAATATGTGAAGCTATGAAAATAATGCGTATTTGCGCATAATATTCACATGCCAATGGCCTTATACAGACTAGATTATTCATTTCATGTGCAGGAAATAAGCAGAGAGATATTTTAATGGGATTTCCATTAAAGTCATGAATAACAACTGTTTAAAAATGATGATAACAATAAAAGCGTATTATTGGTTAGATTTTAATTAGCTGCCTGTTGGCGGAAATGTATTATGTGAGCTTATAAAACACATAATGGCTTGAATATTTTGTTGAACAATTTTGTTGTATATTATCAAGATTATTGAGAATGTATATTAGTTGATTAAAATATACAATTATTTCATTTATAAGAGTACACTAAAGTGCATTTAATTATTTTAGCTATGTGCATGAGAATATTGAAAAAATCAGAAGTATGGCAAAAGAAATTCAATCAATCGATTTTTTTGCATATGCAGATCATGTTTTTTTCCTATCAACGGCAATTATGCAAATGTTTCTATTGCTGTTGTTGTTGTTGTTGTTGCTGGTTCTGACAATTTTCAAATTGCATGGCACTCAATCAGCATGCATTGAATATGATGCAAAGTGCTCTTAGATGTATATTTGTGTGTGTGTGAGTGTGCGAGCGCTGGTCGACAGCACATGGCGTGACATATAAGGATGTCAGCTAGCTAGTTGGCTGACTAACAGACAGACAGAATGGCTATAAAAGTGGCCTCATTTGAATTCAGCACAATGCGAAAACTTTTGCGCTTATCAGCCAGCTGCCAGTTGACAGCGAGTCCGGTGTCCTGCTCGTCCTGCTCGTCCGCTCGTCCCGTTCTCTCTGACTGCATAATCAGCTAAGCATTGTCCTGTCAGTCCATCTCTTTGTCTGTCAAGCTATCTGCTGCTCTCAAGTGATTAGCCATCCGCCTGTTGCACTAAGTGGCATAAATTGACATTAAGCGACAAGCTTATTGACCTCGCCTTGTACAGAGAAAACCTGCATTTTAAAAGCTCAACTAAAATCGGAAAAATAAGGCGTCCTGAATTTTAAAACACCGCCTAATGTTGAATATAAAATATAATCATCCCGAAAACAAAAAAGTATTTAATTAATTTGCAAACTTATGAGATATATATTCTCGAAATATGTGTTTCTGCTGAGTAACTTTAATAGCAAACGGGAATGAATGATTAGCTGTACCAGAGTAGATGTAGCAGTCCACCAGACGATATCTAAATTTTAGTTATGAGTTCGAAATATTTAGTGGAGTGCTCCAATTTACGCAAAAAGTTTCCGTCCTTAACAAAAATCTTCCGTTTCCATTTTGGGGGCTCTAATTGAACCATCTAATTGACGCATTTTATTAGCGATGTGAGTTTCAATTCAATTATGTGGTTATGCCTATCTTAAGCCCACTACTTTAAATAGGAAGCTATTATTCCTATAGTGGGTAAGTGATGCTGATCAATAATGTATATCCCCTATGGTGTCGGATATAATAGCCGCACTCTACAAAGGTGTAAAAAGAGACTAATATTGTAAGGAATTTAAATAATAATAATAATTAATAATTGTTTTTTTTTCTATAAATAGAAATTAGTTCTTTAAACAAGAGCCACTTTCTGGATATCTTCTAGATTTTTATTCTGAGTGTAAAAATTCAAATCAGTTACGTTTGTGTTTTCTGTTTGAACACCTCATTGGGGTATCAATCTCACTATGTCTAATGGTCCAAAATTCAAAGCCAAAAAGTACCACCCTGTGACCACATGAGCTGCTTGCTAGCTACTGTAATATCCAATTTGCCTGCCATCAGGACAAGAGCCAAATAAAGTTTTAAGTTGCCTCACCTTCCCCACACGCCGTTCCTGGCTATCTCTTGATCAGGCCAAAATAATTGGTATGTTGCGGCTGCCTGTCACAATTCGAGATAACGAAGCGAATCCAATCGAATTGGAATTGTGAGCTCAAAACTTGTTATGCTATTGAAATTTCAATTCCTATTTATCATTATGCACATGGATAGGATATAGGAGATGGAGCTCATTAAATGCACAAATTTGATATGGAAATGATTTGAGCTATTTTTGTATTCAAATAGCTCTAGTTTTTGTCGGAATTCGGTTTAATACACAGACACACACGCATTCCAATTGAAATATTATAGGGCGAACTTAATTTCTATGTTAAACAAACCACAACCACAGGGCAAACAATGATAAACCCAACAAACATGCAACAATAACAACAGCAATCTACTTTGAAACAGCAGATGGCCAACGACATTTCAACTTTAAACGAAGCGGAAATGCGAGACCACAACGGCATCATTAATCATGAGTAGCTACAGCAACCAGCTCCTAAAGGCCTTCCTCTCTCTCTGCCTCTCTCTCTTTATTCATTCACTTTTCTTTCCCTTCATCTTCTTTGCCACTCAGTTTCAGTTACAGTGTTGACTTTGCTTAACTCTCAGGCAATGTTGCTTTTCTGTCAGCTCTTATTTTTGCTTTTTTTCTGTTTTTTCGGTATACTTTATGTTTTACATTTAAATATTAAAGATAAGCCCAGCAGAACATGCACTAAGCCTTTTATATTCACACAAACATAAATAAAATTATGGGCCCCTAAATTTTGCATAAATGTGTAGTTTTTTCTATAGCATACTTTTGTGCGTCAACCAAAATGAATTGATTATAATTATAAAACAAATTTGAAGCATGTAAAATAGAAAATGCTCAGTAAATATTTATTTCAAATACTTTTCTAAGCTAGTTGACAATTGTGAGTGTATCACAATATTGTATTGCATAAGAATTTTTTAGATATTGCGTTATAACAAAATTTGTAGGGCAACAATATCTTCATGCAGCCTCAAGTTTAGCTTTTTTCTCTTTCTTTTCCTTATTTTTTTTTGAGAGTATTAAATTTTAATCCGGTACAAAGGGCGAGGTCAGCCATGCGACGCTACCTAGCATGAGAGTTAATAGCATTTGGTGTTTGCTGCCAAACAACGGAACAGAAAGTTGACCAAAAACTTTGCTTCGCTTTAGGATGCTGGCTAACATCATTGAAACTTTTACGCCAAAGTGTTTGCGGATTTTACTGTGCGGGTCTGTGTGTGTATGTATGTGAGTATGTTTCAAGTTGATTTAACGGTAGATAACAACAAAAGCATAGAATGACAGCGAAAATGTTGCTGTTGCACTCACTGACACTTAAACATGCAATAAACCAATACGTCCAATATAGGTGTGTACGTGTCAGTCTGTGTGTAGTTGCAATTGTTGCTGTCATTTTGCGTTCATTGCACAATAAATATGAACTGAAGTGTGCCATGCTCTTAGAGTTATTGTTGTTGCTGTTTTCGCTTCTGTTCTTTGTTGGGAGAGTTGACCAAAACAATAAAACTGCAACAAAACTGAGTCTTCGGAATGGTGGCTACAGTTTGAGAGCAACTGTCACGAAATGTAGTGCATACTTTCAGACTGCACCTAAAATGTCGCTGCATGTCACGACTGCTTTTTGACTGTGGGTTGTGGCTGGCTACTAAATGAACCAGATTAGCTGGAAGTTTCAAAAACTGGAAAATCCAACAATTTTTTCTGACTGACAGTGTAGCAGCAGAAGTGATACATTATTTAGTTCTTTACCTTTTATATTGATATAGCAAGTCTTGCAAATGCTCATCACTTAATCAGTCATAAATCAATCAAACTATCTCGTGTCGGGCCTTAATTGTTGTTTAGTTGCAGGATTATCACCACAGCTTGACTCGTGCTGTTTGCTGTTGACAAGAGAATTCAGGTGCCTGGAGGGCCTTAACAACTATAAATGCGATCGCTTACAGCTCGTAATCAGTGACTAACAAGCAGGGCAGCAATAACAAAAACAAACAACTAAAAGCCTGCTAAAAAGTTGGATTTCTTTGTCTCTGAAGCAGCAAGTCCATCAAGTCCATAAAAAGTTTTTCCGCCAACAACTGGGCAAAATCTGTTTTCTGTCTCCCATCATATTTCGTTTTGCACTAAAGTTATTCGCGTTATTGCCACACCCCCATTTTCACCCTCATCTTTGATGCGTATGAAGCTCAAGTGGGGCCATTGTAGATCAAATAAATTGTATTATGACCAAATTGATTGATGTCTTGGCCACTCAGTCCATGTTTTTCTTATTGCTCGACCAGCACACTTTTGGCCAACTTAATTAGTATCTGAAGGCCCTCTTCATTGTTAGCCTTGTAGTAGGGCAGCGCCTGCAATCTGGCCAACCATTGTGACAGCTTGGGATACTTCTCCGCATCGATGGGCGCAAAGGCAGCCGCCGTTGACACCGACGACACGCTGCATAGATCCGCAATGGTTAGGTTCGCACCAGCGAGATATGGAGCTGTGGCCAGGCAGTGCTCCAGTCCATCGTAAGCCTTCTGCATGTATGTGATGCGATCTTCGGGTATTGCTGTGGCGCCAAAGTAAAACAGCGGCTCCACAATGAAACGCACACGTGGAAACAGATGGCCGCAATCGAAGTAGAGACGTGCATCGACCTCGCGTCGTTGTGCTGGATCCTTGGGATACAGTGCGTCACCGTCCTTGGCATACTTGTCAACCAGATAGCAACAGATCACATGCGAATCGCTGACCACAGTGCCATTGTCATCCAGCACTGGGATTGTATGCAGTGGATTTAGTTTGAGAAATTGTGGCGTCATATTCTCACCAGCCTTAACGGTCAGCGAGCTAAAAAGAGATATAGAGAGGGAGAGAGTATAAAGAGATGGGAAAGAATGGAATAAAACGCAAATAAAACTAGTTTTTGGTGGTTTATAGCAGAATCATTGAGTTATTGAGTTCGTAGAGTTTAACTAAATTCCACTGTTTGTCATGTGACATTTCAAGTAATTAATATTAACATCCATGTAACATGCTTTTAACATTTATCAAGTGGCTTTTCGACTGAATGTCCACTTAAATTCCTACTCAAAAATTTAACTATACAGTTTAGTTTATACACTTCGATAAGCTTTTATCGCTCTGCGGCACTTACCGGAGATCCAGGTCGAGTCCCAGAGCAGCGGCTGTGAGAAGCACCCCACGGCATGGCGGACTGCGTGAATTATAATAGAGAACTGGTTTGCTGGCCATTCTGTCTGTGTAGCGTGGAAGAGAGAGAGAGAGAGAGTGAGAGTGCGGTGGCGTTAGTTTGCGCCACAGATAAATAATAGTTAATGTTGATTACTGCCTTGCATGCACACACGCATCGCAAACAAAGGTATTAAATGGAATTGACTTTACCTATGTATTATTATTTTTATTAATTGCAAGCCGAAACAAACAAACGCAACCTGTTCAGTTAAAGTGCAAAAAGCTACTGAAATGAGAAATTTGCTGCGTGGCGTTGGCGATCGAAATGACACAGCTTAAAGCTTTAAGTAAATCGATTATATTTCTTTATTTGGATAGCCCGAAGGTATGCTTTAAATAATTGATGAGCAGCTCATGAAACCGATGACAGGGCAGAAAGCAAAGCGAAGAAAAAAAATAGGGAAATTCATAGCAGCTAGAAGGGTACTGTCTAAAAGTGGCAAACTTTTCGGTTTACTCACAAATTAGAAACTTTTGATGTAATAAATGAGTAAATTGAGTTATTCAGGGTAAATAAATGATTTGTTGTGTCAGTGACTGAGTTGCTATTTTCCATTTAAAATTTAAAAAACAGTCGTTGATGAATTAATTTGCTTATGTGTTAAACCAATTACTGTCAATTTTTCCTGCTGCTACTTTAAATGATGCCTGGATAAAGAAACAAACAGCAGCAGCATATCGAAAATGGTCAAATGATTTTCCACGCTTTTCACAGCACAAAGTGGCTAAGCGGCTTAGCGCTAAGACAGACCCTTTTACCAGGTGCAAGTACTAAAATTTTTTAATCGGATTTTAGCATTAGTTAATGGCTCAGTCGTGAAAAACACCCTCACGCTTTAAAGTGAAATTTAATTGGATTTGAAGCAGAATGTTTTATTTTTATATTATTATTTATATATTTGGTATTTTTTGTGTTTTTATTTTGCTTTTGGTATGCAGGTCGATAGCACTATAAAACTGATGTCGAATTTGGTGCCTGTGAAGTCCTTGCGCACGGCGAAAGAGTGTCCTTAAATATTTGGTCACGCGCCGCAACGAATTGAAAATACCGAAGCTCCCAGCTCCAGTCTGGCGACAAGTGGTGCGTTGGCATCCAGGTGAGTCGAGGATACAGAACGTGGCAGTGTGGCTGAATTGAGAGTGGGACAGACTATTGTGCTTGTGCTTGTGCTGTCAAAATTTTGTGAAAGCAATTTACGGTTATTAAAGCTTTTAGTGCGATCAAAATCAAGCAGCCGGCTTCCCTTGTCCTTGCCCTTGGGCAAGCGCATTAAATTTAATATCATAATTGAGTACTTTCCAGGGTAGGTACCCCTAGGTGTCTGGCAGAGGACTGGGGAGAGTCGGTTTGTTTTTTGACCTGCTGAAAAGCATTGACTAATTGATTGCCATTTGACGAGTGACATTTATCTTCATAACTTAGTTTTGTGCGTTTAATTGAAAACACAGACAGCAAAAAGCGTGTGAGATTGATTAAAGTAGAAGCCTGGCACAAGGACATTTCGGACATGCGGACATGAATACACATGAACATGGACATTGGACACGGATACGCACTTCAAACTCGACTGAGTGGTGCCGCTAGCATTGTGCTGCTGCTGCTATGTCTCGAGTGGAGTGAAAATCCAGTTTTATTAATGGTTCTTGACACAGGACAACAGACAGACAGCCAGGCAGTCAGTCAGCCAGTCAGCCACTCAGACAGCAGAGGCAAGAAAGAGTGCGTGGGATTTGATGTCCTTAGCTCTGAGTCAATTGCTTTGAATTTCCGCCTGACTAACGCGTTGTGCCAAACATAAATATTACTTAATTTCTAGCTATAATTCGCTCCATCTCTCTCTATCTATCTCTCTCTCTATCCCTCTCTCTCTCTCTCTTTCCCTTACACTATCTACATCTCTTTCTCTCTGTAATTTCTGTCGATTAATAACAATTAAATGCCAGTTGGTTTTCCTAGCTAATTGTTGACATTGAGAGTTGTGGATTTAAAGCATGGACCCAGGATCCAATACAGTGCTCCTTGGCAAAGTACAAATCTGCCCTTTTGGACTTACTTAAAATGTTAATAACTATTTTTAGAATATATAAATGTAGAATATGAAAAAGAATTGGTAAATCTTACAGGTAGCTAAAAGTTAATTATCATGCAAATTATTCAAAAAAGATTTTTATTAAGTATTTGATTCTAATTTGAAATGATATGTAAGAAGTCTGAAGTCCTTTCAATATTACACATATTAAACTGACGTTTATGTTTTGTCGCCTTCAGTTTTAGTCGGTTAACCCCTTGCAATGTTCAATTAGTTCGCAAAAATAAGTCAATAGAAAATTCAATGCTATAAGTGAGGGAATTCAGTTTTATTTGCTTCTACCTTGCTATATTTTGCTTATTAACAAATAAGGTACTTGTAAGACTCAATTTAAAAACTTTAATACAAATTTTCGCATATTCTAAAGTATTTCTCAAGATTTAGCAAAAAAAATATTCACATTATTTAAAAATACCAATTTAAGTCATAAGAATTCATTGAATATAAAATTGTAATATCAAGCGAAATTTAATTTCATAATGCTTCACTGTGGAATAGAATTGTAGCATAAGACAAGTGTGCTTAAGAACGCTAGATAGGCACAATGAAGATGTCGCTGTATAATGCGATATGCCCCCAGCTCCAATAAAAAATTCAACCTCGAAGCCGCAAGCGTCAAACCCGGAGAATAGCTGCAAGGCAGCTTTTGTTTTTTATTGAAAATGAACTGGCGTCGGGCGCCACAAGGGAGAAGCAACTGCCTCAGGGGTGGACGTGGGTAAATATATGTTGGGGGGTTGTATAATGTATAAATCGAAGGCTAAATTAAAAGTGACATGCCATTACTTAGATATAGATATGAAGAGACGCAACTGAGTGGCCAAATAGCCAAGTCAAATGAAGGGCAGACCCAAAATGCTAACGGCCAATCAATGCCAACTCTGACATGCAAATGAAATGGACCCCAATACCAACAACAACAACAGTAACAATAACAACAATAGCAACCAAAACAATTTGAAGCATTCTTTGAATGCTTCTGCAGTGACTCGGTCAACTAAATACACTCAGCACAATGAGTGCGTGAGTTGACTTGATTTTCCATTCATAATTTCAAAATTGAATTCATTTACTTATCGCTCGAACTCAACTTGAAGCTAAAGTTGAAGGTCTTTGTTATTTAAGCAGAAGCTGCACTACCAGAGTTTGTTCATTTCTAATTTGCTTGTTTTTTGTGGATTTGACGGAGCTTCAACAAATTTATTGCCATTCTCAATGGCATAAAATGTTACGCTATTTATTATGTTGAAGAACTTTGTTGACTGAAATTCATTCGGCTCGCTGACACAGAATCTTAAGTTGATAGTACTGAATGGACAACTTTAATAACAGGACTTAAAGTACAAGAGAAATACAAAGAATCTTTAAAGAATAAGAAATTGTGCTTCCATATTTATATTTATGTATATATTTATATTATATTTATATTATGTGCTAAACTGAATCGAATATTATCTTCGGCCTCAATCAAACTGCAAGTCATATATACTTTTGGGGCTAAGGCAATTCCATGCGGATCAAAATGTGGCAATCTGAAAGTCCCCACAGATTTTGGGACACCGGGTTTCACAGTGCACATATGTGTTAGAGGTTGGCCTGTCGCGTTCTATCAATGCCAACTGTGCGTCCTGCTGACCCCCTGACCTCGGTCATCGAATTCTTTTCGTTCCAGCTCTCCCGGCATCTTTCCTAAGCGGCTGATGAATGTTCACAAGTGAAAGTAAAAAGTGAAGGTACATGTGAAATGCCTGCCAGAGGAGCAGACTTTAATGTACTTGACGTTTCCTGTTACCGTTATCGAAGACCGTCAAGTCGTGCGAGCATTTTCCACTTTGATGTCATTTTATTGAACTCTATTTCGGAAAAAAATTCTAAAACACAATTTGTTTTTGTTGTCTCTTATGCTCTAATGCCGAAGGGCATTGTAAATTGTATGTGCATATATTTTAAATTTATTCCTATATTTTTGGCTTGAGTAAAGTGTTAAAAGTGTCACAACTTAAATCGATAAAATCTTTTTATTTTATACGGCTATGGAAGTAGAGTTGCGGGCTACTCTTCAAAATACTTGTAACAAAATCCAGTTTCAACTCTGCATTCACAAATCACTGAAACTGTTATCTGTCATTTAGCTCTAGAGCTCGACTATCGAAAGTGGACATTATAAGATGTTTTTCTTTCATTTATCGTCAACTAAAAACAGAGTATTTGCTAGACGTGAAGTGCAAATGAAATGTTGTGAATGCTAACAAGGATTCGTCAAATGGTCCCGGATCCGATTGCAGGTGATGCGAATGCATAGCAGACATGTATGTGCCAGTATGTATGTATTTATGTACATATGTACATATGTAGGTTTGTGTATGTGTGTGTAAGTGGAGCGGAACATATTTCGTATATACGTTTTACATTCGCTTTTATGGCCATACAATCCGGGCCATGAATATGGATTTTTTTTTGCTGTATTGAGGGGTTGTTAGGCTTTGCCAATATGTATTTTATTGGAGGAGTTGGAGGCGAATTGTGTGCGCTTGTCGGTTGGCTGTTTGTTGTTGCGGTTCTGCCTCTGCTGGCTCCGCTCAGCATTTTATTGGTATTGTTTTGCGATGGCTGCTGTCGGCACTTGCCCTGACTGCTGTTGATGGATTAGCCGAACGTTAGTCAAACTCACATCTTCCACTCCATCTTCAAACTCAAGGCCTGTTCAATGCATCATCAAATGGATGGGAAAGCTGGACAGGCACAAGGCTCACGGCAAACTCGACAAACTCGGCAAACTCGACAGCTCAGCAGCCAACATGGCAGCTGACAACGCCGGTATATGCTGTAGCTCAGCCTCCCACTCCCGGAGGGCATTAGATTACATTGTTGTGTGTATAATTTTACACAGGCATGCCATTAGGCAGTCGTCCAATTGGGAAAGCCTTTTCCCTTTTTTTTTCTCTTTGTCTGTTCAACAAGTTACAATTTGCCTGCAGAGCGAAAACTCTTTAAAGCTGTAAATGAGAGTTGCTGTTTCCACGATGAAGCTTAACGCGATGATTAACATTTTTAAATTTTCGAGAAAATAAATATTTATTAGATTGAGTTGTGTACTTGAGTTGATTTTCGGAAGTATTTGCATGGAAAACATTCACAAGCATACATTATTAAGAATATCATCCTTTTTTGTTGAAAATATGTATATTATTTGTCAAGGTACTTGTTTTCTACATTTTATACAAACTCACGAGTTTTTTTTTTGTTTTTGCTTTTTTTTTTTACTGCAAACAAGATAAATTTGCCTAACCCGATGTAAATTTAAGTGTTAAGGGTTTAAACTCGAATATACTTCGCAGACTTGAATAGTAAACAAGAGATATTGACTAAGAAAATGATACAAAATAAATTAAAAAATACTACCTGATGCACCTTAAATGTCTTAATCCTTAATTGGCTTAACCAAATCCTTTACTTTATCCATTCACTTTAAGTGCTATCCTTGAATTCCCTTCATTTAAAAACTGCAAACTACAACTGAGCACAGATACTCGACCTCCACATTAATTACAGTGATAGTTAATTTCGGTTTAGTTGCAGCCTGCACTCATGCAACCACATATTGTGGCTATTGTCTTGCCTTGTCTTTTTCAACTGTAATTTTGATAAGTCCGTGCACATAGGGGCCCAGGCAGTCGATGATCCGCATTCAAGGACTGCTGCTATTGCTTGCTGGAATTAACTGGCCAAGTCGATTAAGTTTCAGTTTTTCAACGCTGCTAAAATTTTGGCAACGTTGGGCGTGGGGAGAGGAAAGGGAGCTGCCTGTTCACCCGCATTTTAGCAAAAAGATTCAATTAAATTCGATATTGAAAGTTGACACATAAACAGAAACTGAGCAGCGACAATGCATACAAATTGAATTCCTATGAGACGGCTTAAACAACCTGATCCTATCAGCCGATATCGTTATATGTGTATATATATATATATATCTATAGATGTTTTTCTCGTTTGATTTTATAGCGCAATTTATGTGTTGAAATTGTTAGGATTTATGTGTATCTAAATATTTTGTTTTGTGGCCCATTAAACAGTGACCCTTTTGGCCATAAAAACTCTTGAAGAAGCTGTAGATTTGTTGTGGTCGTAAATTACGCATACGCACTGTGTGTATGGGCTGGGCTGGTTTTGAGCATGGGCGTAAATGCTAATTGCCTGCAGGCCTGCCAACTCGAACATATTTTGTAGTTGGTAGCACACACACACACATGGAACACGCACTTGCTAAATCAATTAATTAATGCAGCAAACACACAAACATACACATAAATAGAAAAAGAGAGCATTCCGTTGGGCATACGTAACAGGAGATTCAATTACAAGCGGCGTTGGCTGCATAAAACAAAGAAACGAGCTGCAGCAGCGGGGCACTCACCAGCTTATAATTGAAATGGAAATTATGAACGGAGGCGGGGACCATGTATCGATGCCAGGCACTGTTCAAAAGAGAGATAGAGTGTGTGAGCGAAAGAGTGAGAGCTATATGATATGCTAATATGCTTAAGCAGAGCCCCATTTCTTAAAGCTCTTGTTTCTGTTGCTTGTCGTGCTGAATTTGCTGAAGACGAACAAAGACACCTGCGTTTGAGACGGGGATGAAGCTTTTTTAGGTAGTTAGTTGGGAGTTGGGCATCGCCAGATGGAAAAAGTTCGTTTGCATTTTGTGGATAGAAAGGGGTGCGGTGGAATGTGGATGAATTGAACGGAGTAACTTTAGCTATTTGCGCTGTCATAATGAAGGCTTTTATTTAAATGTTAATGAAAACTTTGTTTACGGTTCGATGCTTCGAATTACGTTCACAACTACAATTAAGTTTTAAAGCCACACTTAAATGGTAGAATTTCGTGTGTAGCTGTTACAGTTACAGTTCATAAATCTTCATACCTAATTTGCGACAATGGCACAAAAGAGCATTAAATCCTTGTTTGCAAGACTTACATGTGTTTGTCTGCCTGTGTGCGGGTGTGTCTGCGCGAATGTGTGTGTGATGGGACTAAACAAATGTTTGCTGACTAAAAAGGGTTGTTTTCGGGTCGTGTAAATGTCACACCAGAACAACAGCTAAAAAACATAAGACAGACCTCAAAAATTCTTACCTTTCATTAAACATACATATATGCAGTATATACGTATATCATTGTATAACTGTTTGCCTCTTTACCGCGAATGCAGTTTCAAAATACTTTACAGCTCTGATTTGCACGTAACCATTGTTGTTGTTGGTAATAAATAATCAAGTTAATTAGAAGGAAATGCTTAATTTAATGCACGTCAAATTATTAAAGTGGCCCGTGCTATGCATTTTAAATGCGCGCCAAACGCAAAACGCTACAAAATGGAATTGAAACGAACCGCAAATGCACAGCAAACTGCGGCGGCCAGCCACCAGTAACAGTGTGAAAGCTCTCTCTCTCTCTCTCTCTCTCTCTCGCTCTCGCTCTATCTCTCTCTCTATCGCTCTCTCTCTCTCGGTCATCCTGGCCGCTATGCACTCATTGGCGCCCTTGCTTCGGCGCCGGGCGACTCTGTCGATGGTAGCCTGCCTGCCTGCCCGGGATTGACACACATCCCAAGGCAAACAGCTGCAACAACAACAACAAATACAGTATTCGCTTGCAAATGTCAACGTTTTAATGCCAGCAATTCAATGCTTAGGCCTAATTCAAATACAATCGTTAAAATATAAGAAAAATAAATTTGATCTAAAATAAAAAAATAAAATAAAAATTACCTTAGATCGAGCAATCACTGTATATTAGTTTGTAAAGCTGCATGGTTTTGGACGCATTTTGTTTATCTTATCAGCGAGCAGATGGCCACATGAAAGTGTTTACAAGGCTTACCAACCACCGCACGGAACCCAGCCACTCCATTAAATTGGCAGCCACACAATTAACGGGTTGCATATGCTTTTAAATATTAATTATCTCAAGTGCTGCTTGCATGAGAAAAACTAAAAAAAAAGAAAAAAGAAAACAAAAAGAAAAATGAAAACTGCGTTTATTTACACATAGGAAATAGTCAAAATTCGTTTTTTTTGGGGGCTCGTGCAACAATTTTAATAGGTTCTGCCACATTTACTTGAATCAGCAACATGGTGCGACGTGAGCTACAAGTGTCCCTGGAGCAACATGAAGCCCCAAAATGGCCACACCTCTCTCTTCTTCCTTACACACACACAAACACACACATACACACTCACACAGAGAGACGTGCTCACTCTCTTTTGCAGGCTCTGTTTCGTTTCCATTTTGTAGCGCTCGCTGGAGCTTTTTTGTGGGTCTGCCGAGCTGCTTTCATTTCGGTGCCATTTTAGTTCCTCGTTGTAGTTCAAAGCGGTCGAAGCGTGACGCGGCACACTCACAAAAACACTGGTAATAAGTTAGAAAAAACAAAAATACAGTTGATTGAGCTGAATGCGAAACGTGCGCGAAGCGAGCAGTACACAGCAGCAGAAAGCAGCCATTGGCCAACTGAGTGAAGTGTAAATAAGTGAAGCTGCCCCTCCCCTTTACACACTTATCTATTCTAAATCACATGAATGTGTAGGTGTGTGTGTATAGGTGTGTGTTTGCGTGTGTGCGTTTCATCTTCATTTGTTTATGTTTGGTTTTGTATTTGTGTTCTCGCTTCGATAGCGCTGTTAACCTCTGCCTAACCCCTTATGCCCCTACCCCACTATCCTCTAGCAACCATAGTGAACCAGGTGTTATCTATTCGCCTCCTTAATGTGCTTAACGTAACTTTTCTGTTCGTTTTGATTACTTTTATCATAATTAGTTTCAGATTTAATTTTCTTTTAAAAATGGCAGCCAAATTCGCACGTCAGTGATTTCTGTTCGCATCAGAAACACTTGCCAAATTGATGGAGATTTACATTAAAATGTCAAGAGCGCGTGACAATATGCCATCCTTATACATAACAAAATCTACACATATATACACACATAAGAGTGTGTGTGTCTGTTTATTGAGTGTATGCCAAGTGATATCAGTACCAAAAACCAATTAGCTGTTGGCATAGCAAGCACTCATCGACCTTCCCCCATATCCATCCACCACGCGAACCACATCCAATTGGTCGGACAAAAAAGTTTTCGTGCCTGAGACCCCTTGATAAAAAGAAGAGGAATAATAAAATAATGCTGCACACTGCACAGTGCACAGTGCACTATTTTAATTGGAAAACTTCTCCAATTGAACTTTAATATGCAACAGAAGAAACGTCAAGAAGAGAACAACAACAAATAGAATATTAAATAAGTTAATTGGGCAGGAAACAGTCCAAGGACGAGCTTCTACAGGCTTCGCTCTAATTTTCAATTAAAAATGTAGCCCAACCAAAAACCCAAGCAACAAGAACAGCAGCAGCAATAAGAACAAAGGTTGCCAAGTGCATTGACCACAGCTTACTGAAAAAAGGAGAGCCGAAGTCGACTTCAGGACTTACAAAGATCCCTGTTGGCAGGTTGTCGAGCTGGAGGCTGCTCTCATTCAATCTATTGTGTTCTGTCTGCTTCCTGTACTTATTTTTCCTTTTGGGCTTCTTCTTTTTCTCGACGATTTCTGCCTGTTTCAGACAGTGAAAAGCTGCCTTGAATTTTCAGCCTGCGAGCAATTAAAATATGCACAAAATGTAAATGAGAGCGGACCACTTGGCCAAACATTTTATAAAAAAACCCCACTCCCCATATCTCCCCTATTCAGCTAACTTTCATTTTCACGTAAAAAAAAACAATTTTGGGCAAACTCATGTAATTAAAGTACTGAAAAAAAAACAACTATAATAATACAAAGGGACTAGTGAATTAATTTAATTTTATTATGAGATAATCGTGCAACAAATAAAGAAACGAGACCAAGCCAAATAAATTAACAATCTCAAAAGGCAGAAAATACGGTAAGTGCAGCAAAGGGAGAGGGAGAGAAAGGAACAGGTGTTGGGGCTGGCAGTTACTCAGTTTGCTATATATGTTTACACAACTCAAATGTCCTTGCGCAAATATCCTGACCACCATCGCATTTATAAGATCAATAAACGCATTCATGCGGAAAACTTGTTTATTTTTAATCTAACACTCGCACGAATGATTTGCAATTAGACTTTTTTCGCTTGCCCGCATGGAAATGAGGCAATAATATGCCACGCCCACATGCTGCGAACGCCACACGCCATATTAGCCTAACTGAGTGGCCATCAGCAGAAAGAGAATAAGCCAAGAACAATGCTCATGTAAATTACACATTTTTAGCCATTGTCAGTCTGTCCGTCCAAATGTCGCATCCTTTCGTTTTTTTTTCTATTTTCGCTTTTTTTGTTGCCCAGCAAAAAAAAAAGAAAAAATAAATGAGCCATTAAAAATGTTTACGACACACGCAGCTGGCCAGCTGGAAAGGTGGCCATTTGCCATATGATTAACTGGAAAAACTGAATTTCATTTATTTGTTATTTCCCCCCACTGATTGTCTCAGCTAAGGCAGAGATTAGCACGAAAAAAAACTTTTTTACCAACTTGCTTTCTTGTTCTGCTTTTAGTTTTTGTTTTTGTTGCTGACTCTTCAGTTAATTACAAGTTGCTGCGGCAACTTTAACTTCAGCAACGTGCCACAAACAATGGCTCTGAATTTTAGCACAAAACGCAAAAAATACTATGTATATATGCACATACTTATCGTATAGGTCTATATGTATATGCTATATGGCATATAAATGTCTTAATACTTGCGTATTTTAGCATTCATTTGGCATGAAATAAGTTTGCGGCCCCATTAATATACGAGCCACAATGATACTCTGTGTATGAACAGCGCGACAGCGGGTATATATATACATATGTACATATATATATACATAAATATAATATGTATATATAATTGTGTGTATGCTGTGTGTGTGTATAGGCGACGCATCTAATTAGAGCTCTGGAAAGCAGTTGATGAGGGTAAATTGGCAGATAATTAATCGCCGTTTAATTAAGGACTTACATGAGCCAACGCCAAAATAAGGCTTCGCCTTCTTTTTCTCTCACCCCTTTTTTAACTACTAAACCTACTAAACATTACACATCCTTTGGTAACAGGCTTTACACTAACTTTGCTTATTTTCCGATTAAACAAATTATTTGTGAATATACTAAAATAAAATACTTGATCATTACATAATTCGATTATGGAAAAATAATCAGCAATGAAAAATGTAATTGGATTTAAATATAAATAAGTATATTGATTGATATGAAATACTATATAGCTACGCTAATAGTCTTTAATATGTAGAATAGTCTATATTTATTTATAAAATATAAAGCTTTGAAAATTATTTAAAAGCTAAGGAAGTTTGGTTTTTAATTATTCAGTTTGGTAAATTATACGGATATATATGCTGAGTAGCAATTATCCGAGTCAGTAGAAAGCATCGATATCTATTGGGGTCGAAAGCGAGTTGGTTGCAGTCAGTGGTAAAAGACAGACGCATGAAATGCGATTGTACAAACTGAAATATGATTTGGCACAGACATATTAATGTAAATACATCATGCCGTATAAGCACTTTAAAGATCTCTGCCAAAAAATTTTATTTTTAGCAAGTAACAAATAATAAAGTTCGCTTAACGACTTTTTCGCCTTTTTTTCTTTTTTACCCAAGCCCATTCAATTCGTTATAGCAATGAATTTCAAGTTTCACGTAATAAAATTTAAACGTTCACATTCCAGAATCCATTTGAAATACAATTTTTTTCATTATTCATAAGCGAATATGCTTGAAAAAATTTAAATGCCTTTTGCAAAGGCGTGAATGTCAATTAAATAATAATATTTTAAGCCGATTTAATTGCTTTTCTCGCTCCAATTGTTGTCTATAGGGTATCTTAATAACTATCGTTTGTGTGCAGCTCATTTCATTGGCCGCCCTTGCGTATGCGTTATTGTTATGTATATATGAATGTTTGCGGCTACTGCCTGTGAGTTCTGTAAACATTGAATACTTGTTTATATTTACATGCGCAATTTTCAATGTTGCTCAGAAACATCTTTAAAAACAGCCAGTGGTAAATAGAGCAGCAAATGCAAAACGCGAGCGTTTTCTTGTTATTGTTTATTTGTTTTTTATTTTTTTACTGTCAATATTTAAATCACATAGTCATTTACTTTGAGCATTCTTGTGCAACGTGGTTTTAGCCACTTACATTTTATAATCATTGAAACTATAACATTTTTATGAGCAATCACTGCATTTGAGCTGAGTCATCGCACAGCTCATCTCCATGTCTGTTGCCTAGGCAAATCGGCAAAAGTTTTCTTATGGCATGCCCCATTTCATTTTCGCCGTAATATTTAAACTCAAAACTGGCCTTGATTTTGTCTACAAGTCAATTTAGAATGTTTCTTCTACTTGTTCGCAAAGCCATAATAATTTTAACGCATCCGCAGTGTAAACAGTCGGCGGAAATGAATATTCAGCAATACTCGAAGAAGAAGTGGAAACAGCTTTGTTTGAAGAGTTTAGATAATGATTTCCTTCAAATATTGATTTATATAGGCGCTAAGCGCAAAGACTTTGATCACTTCGTTGATTTATAAAGATACACTGTACAACTCAATTTATAGCTGCAAAAGTGAATGAGCAAAGCCAAATGTATGATTAGGTTTTATGTAATTATATTAGTACAACTGCCGCAATTTATTTGCTTTAAAAATTTAAAACGACCAAATGAAAAAATAAATACAATATATGCTGTATTGTATTTGGAAACTGAAATGATTACACTTTTGAATTATTTACGCAATGACGGGCTAAAAATGACAAAGAAATCAGCACTTGTACTCTAATGATAATCTAACAAACTGAACAAATACAAAGTGTCAAGCATGAGGAAGGAGGTCTTCCAAAATATAGCTATGGTGGTGAAAATTACTTGCCCAACATTTCGTACACTGATATAATTACACATTCTGTACATTTCGCTCTTCAATTGTGAAGCGCCGCTGTCGTTAACGTGTGAGTGCAAAAATTATCGCTTGAATTAAATTAAATAGCTAAGCTGGTTGCGAATTTAGTAATAAAACCAATAAATTCAAATATTAGAAAAACTGATTAATAAGAGTCCAATTTAAAAATGGTTTCATTTCGATTTTGCTTTCAGAACTATAAAGAATAATAAATTATACAAAAAAATTAAATTATATTATACGAAATTCAATGAGTCACTATTCGTGAATTCTTGGCGAATTTCTAAATCTATTTGTAAATGTAGTGATCATTACTGCTTAGCATAACTTATTTTCCTGTTAATTTTGTTAGCCCCAGCACCACAGCTCCAGTCTCAGTATCTTTGCTGCCCCTCGCTGAGTAATCAAATTGCTTTGGGTTGTTCCAATTAATTTTAAGTATACCTCGACTAGTCGTCTGACACTCTTCGACACTCCCTCTCACTTTTCTCTCTCTCTCTCTCTCTCTCTCTCTCTCTTTCTCTCCCGCTCTCTGTGGATCTAAAGCTCTTTCTATTATATATATATATTTGTGTTTGCAGCTCACATGGCGTATGAGTAATGTACTTTAAAGCACTTATCTGCGCACACTCTTACACTTTAAATGCAAAATGGGCGCATAAAGTTTAAATGGAAGGTGGAAAACCACACATACGCACACACATAGCCAGAGAGTGTCCTTGAGTGGGTGGCCTGCGGGCATAGCCCGTTTTTGGCCGGGAAAGCAGAGAGTGAGCTGCAAAGTGCCATAAATCAACACTCGAACCACTTAATAAAAGGCAATGCCATTAGACAACGGCTACATCAGAGGCGGCAACAGCACAAGCAGCGTCGATGTTGCACGTAACCCTGCTGCCACAACTCATAACAATGTGTCACGCACACACATATATACATTCACAAATACGCATACATACTGACTCACAATTTAGCTGCGGCAGATGTAAACTGCAAAATATTTTACGTTTTTCCAAATGAATAATGTCAGACAACAACAAAAGCAGCATCAACAACCGAAAAACAGAATCCTAAAACAGTAAAAATAAAATCTGTGTACGAGCATCGTGGTATGAATGGGTCTGTTGGTGTGGGTGGTGTGGTTTTGCATTAAGCCAGCGGCAGGGTGTGAGTGGGTTGGCCAATGGGTTTTGGTTAGCTTAATGGAATAAAAATTATTAACAAATGCTGACAGCTTGTGTAAAGAGTGCCGCATGAAATGGCTGCACAAAATTGCTGTGCGCGAAAGTTTGAAGGCGTGATAAGAGTGCTTGCTAAATGGGCGTTGGGAATGTATGAGGAGGGGAGGGGGTGTGTCACTGGGAAGTCTTTTCGTCACGCACTTTAATTGGCATGGCTGTCTGCACAGCAGCAACCGCAGCCACGTGCTGGGCGTGGCAGTTGCTTACAGCTTCCGTAACTCTCGCATCTCCACTCCCCTTTCGAATAATCTCCTCTGCATCTGCTTAACGCAAGGCAATCGCAAATTAGCCAGCAATTAAGCCAGTATTTTTATTTACTTCCCGCACTGCTCTTATCGGTCGCAGCAAAAACTCTGGCATTTGTATGTATTTTAAATATTTGCACAGTGTTTCATTATTATTTCCATTTGCCAGGGCGCGATGACATTGTACTCGCTTCCACATACACATACACACATACCCCTGCCTCTCTATGCACCACTCACCAGGCAGTCGCTTAATAAAGACCATTGAAAATAAACACACATCCACAGAATGGGTTTATGCACATAGTATTATTCTACATGTCTTGGAAATTATACTTCGTGTGTGCGCCACAATTTTAATTAAATATCGCACAGCAACCACAACAATAACTACAATAAACAATAACAACAGCAACAACAATACTCCACAGGGTATCCACCGCAAATCTGTATCTGGGGCACTTGTGAAGTTTCCATGCGTTGTCTGCAACTTTTTTCCACACTTTGCAGTGTTATTAGCTGTTCAAACATTAACTCAAAAGTGACACGTAAAAACTTTTCGCACTTACTAATTATAAATGGGAACCCATTGAACATTTGATTTCTATTTTAATGTCAGCTGCTATGAGTCTGTTTTTATATCCTGAACCCATTTAAAATTTGTAAAAGGGCATAATGAAATTGTAAAAAGTATGTAACTGGCTGAAGAATGAATATCCAATCCCATAAAGTATATATATTGTTGATTAGCAATAATAGCTGCGACAAATCGATTTCCGATAGCAATAATAAACACAACTTGATAGATATAGCCTTCTAATTCATATATAATATTCTTAGACATATCATTGATCAAATGTACAAATTTCATTATGATCGGATAATCAAACAAAGATCAAGCCCGCTATAGATTTAATAGACGGGTTATAAGGTTATCCTAGGCCTTCCAACCTTTTTTTTTAAATATTTTAATGGGACAATGTGCAATGAGAATTCGTTGCCAGACTGTGCTAAATAGTTAAACAATAAATGTTATTGCGCTCTTAACATGTTTAAAATCAAAGTCAGCTAACTATAATTGCCTTATACTTTTTTGTTTGTTTAGCTTAAGATATAAAGGTTTGTTTGTCTTTTGGCTGTTTGTTTGCCTTTAAGTAACCATAAATTGTACATTTTCATTTTCATTTACTCGGCTCATAATTTAAAAAGTTAAATCATGCAACAACCCGACGATAAACACAAAGCACAATGCACAAACACAAACATAATTTTATTTTCACACTAAGCCAAAATAGCGTGTTTTGCGATTTTTATCGCTATTCGGAAAAACGGCGACCCCCACAAACTCTTCTTCTTCTGTTGTTCCCACTTTTTTTGCTGCTGCTGCTGTTCTTGCTTCTTCTTGTGCTTTTCAGCTGCGCTCATAAATAAACTGTTGCATGCTTTTGGGCGGCACGTTTGTCCATAAGATGTAGTTAGTTATTGCTGTTCGTTGCTGCTGCTGTTGCTGTCGATGTTGTTGTTGTTGTTTTTGGGTCGCAATCTGTTCCCCTTGTTTATAGCCATTTAATAAATGTTGGCGCCTGGCGTGCGGGAATGCGTCACACGCTGCGTTCAAACCTTGATAAATACCTTTCAGCGTAACTAATTTTACAGCGGTCCAGCTGACAAGACTGACAAGTCGCGGTCAATATCTACCTGGCCACCGAGAAGGAGAGACAGAGATATTTTTACAGCTTTGTGGCCCTGGCCCGTTGGCATATGTGCCGTATGTTGCTGGAAAGAGAGCTGAAGCTGAAACTGTCAGTAGGCTAAGCTGGACATGCAAAAGCACTACACACACATATTAAACACACACAAAAACACAGACACACTCACTCACATAATCGCAGACATAGCTGCAATACTCATGTAGACTTTGCCAGATATTCGAACATTTTCAAGTTGAACACTTAAAGACCTTCTCTTTTTCTATCTTTTGTTTAAAAGTGTTTTCCTTCGGCTTGTGGCACTTTGTGCAGATTCAAGTGCTCAACATAAAACGAAGCAACAATTTTTGAATTGAAATTTTATTTGCAAATACGAACTGAAAGTTTGCTCATCTTACAATATGCTTAATGAAAAGTCCCAATTTCTTTATTGTAAAACCTACCCACTTCAACTCATGCACTTGCTAGGCTACTGTCTTACCCCACTCTGTCTGCCACATGACGCAACTTGAACTTTGTCTGCAGCGGAAGCCTGTCGAATTTGCTGATGCCACAAAATTATTTTATAACTTTGTAAACAATTTGGCCATGTGACTTTTGCTGACATAATTGCAGATTCTTGCAACTCGTCATTCTCTGTCCATATATAATGTGAAATACTCTGATTCGATGGCACTTAAAACTGAAAATAAAGATTGCTTTCTTAAGTCAAATATTATGCTTGGCAATCTGCCAAATTTTTCACAGTGCTGACTTAGCTATTTTTTTTCATTGGTTTCAATTTTTGTTTGAGTAAAATAACTTTTTGATTAAGATGTATATTTCAGTGATTATCTTATCAAGATACTTTGTAAATAAATTTGACTTAAATACGATAAATACCTTGTAAAATATATCTTGGTAAGTTGCATAACTTATAACCGATTATATCATGAACAATATTAACTTATTTATGAGTTGATTTCTGATTTCAGATATCTGTATAATAGCTAATCAGTTAGGAAAGCCGCAAATATAACTTAATAAAGTTAATTTACGGTTTTAGCCCCAACTCAATACACAGAGTGTCTTAGAAATCGAGAACTTTTTAGCGCTCCGGGGTAATCAATAATTTTTAATCCCCAAAGTCAGCACAAACACACACAGACACACAGCAGGTCCTCACACGTTTTTGTCTGATGTTATCGTTATATTGGCCTGATTGTTTTTGTTTTTGTATTGGGTTGGCTGAACAGAAAACTTTGGCCAATAATTGAAGCACACGCCGAATATAACGCGTTATGTTTGCATTTTCGTTCGCAAAATGAAAATGATTTGTAATATGTGACTTGCGTTTGCGGCGTATGCGTAGAATGCGATAAAGCACTGGACCAGGGGTAGAGAGTGGAAATGTGCGTATTTTGTGTGGGTGCTGTGTGTGTACGTATCATGCATCATTAATTTGAAAGCCGCTTATCATACAATTTGCAATTACGCATTAGATTCGGGTTGACATGACCCCAAGCACCAAGCTGTGATTGACAGCACTCTGATTTGTTCATGGTATGAGTCAAATTAACGATTTAGACATTCTATGTAAACTGTTTACATTGGCACATCCACAATCTTCCACATAATTTCAAGCATCAAATACTTATATCTAATATAGGTGGCTGCTGCTCCGTCTTGCCCTCATCCACAAAAGTGGCAAATCCTTAAATAATTAAATACCAAAATGCTGACAATCCCTTTCACAATACCCCATTGAGTTCCAATCACTGAATGGCGGCGCCCTAATAAAGCGCAAATAGAATCAAAATTGTTGACTCTGCCGCTGGTGCTGGAGACGCTTGAAGCAGGGAGGCAAGCATTGAGTGGTTGTTGAATCTACAACCAGCCAGCAACTTGGGAGTTAAATATTTGAAAATTTCGAATTTGCAAATGGCGGCAATGTGTGTGTGCGAAAAAATTCATTGACATGATTTTTTGGCGAATATTTTACGTGACAATGCCATGAAATCGAATTTGCAAACGACCGGAAATGCTTACGCCTGTTAACACATATACCTACTTGTGTGTATTTACACGTGTGTATGTGTGTGAAAGGCTATGATGGCAAGCAAAACGCTGGAAGGGCGGCCGCCAGCACTTTTTGATTTATGCGGCATTTTTATTGTAGGCCTGCTCCCGCCCTCCACCTCCATCTTCCTTGTTTTGTGTAGAATTTAGTCCAAGTTACGAGTCCTGGCCTGAATGTAGTCGAGCACGAATTGCGTGAGCTGCTTGTGCAAGTTTATTTACTTTTGTAAGCAGCAGCATCCGCGGCAGCAGCTCGACAGCCGCTTGGCATCCTAAAAACAAAGAATAGATAGCGACGACGAGCAAAAAAATGAAAGACACTTGAAAATGTTTTACTTTTATACCCTGCACACACAGCAAATGCGGTAACAGAAATGGTTTAATAAACTGCTGCACATGCTGGTGGCATACAACAAATTTCAGGCAGCTGCTACCCTGTATAGTTTTGTAGTGTATCATCATTATGACCACACCTCGATTTATGGCAGAGACTGTATAGTTTCTTATACGAGCTGATACATTGTAGCTTAGTTACAATGTTATTCTTAAGAGCGTAGCTCTCTTGACAAGGTAAATTGTTTATTTATTTGATACATTATCTACATTGATCATTTGAAAATCTATCAAAAATTAATTTGATACAGATGTAAATATCTAAAACATATTCCACAATTTCAGAAAAATTGTAAAAGAACTGATTGAAAACCCATAAAGTATTTCAGTAAATTATTAAAAAAAAGTAGTGTTCAAGCTAATATAAACATGTTGGTAATATAAATATGGCGATTGTTCTTAAAATATCGGAGTATATAAAGAAAACAACACGTGTCATGGAAAACCAAATTTGAAAAAAGTTTACTTTCTATATAACATTGAATATGTACATACAATAATTTGTACGTTTTTAGGTCCCTGTTAAATCTTTGATTATTCATGATTCTTGTTTTTAATGTGGATTGAGTGCATTCTTGTTTTATCTGTTGTAGCAGGCCATTAAAATGTAGGCACTAAGCACACAATGCATTGACAATGTACATATTTCTCAAATACATTCCTAATGTATTGTCTGCTTAGTGATGTAGCTAACAGACTATTAGTGACGATAACATCTGTGCATATATCGATCGATATCGATATCAATTGTGTGATCACCAACAAAAGTCAATCAATCGTTGTGAATAAAGTAAAGTAAGCGGATGTGTTTGAGAAAGAAATATAATTTAGTTTTGACTGCAACACTGTGTATTTTAATAAACAAAGCTGAAATGATTGCGTTTCGTGTTACTTTAGGACGCCTTAAGGGGTATCACTCAGTTGATATCTCTCTCCATTCATTCCCTCTACCATAGCTTCAAGCATTCCATATTATTTGCATTTTTTGATGTGCTCATCATGGTTGCTTTTGTTGTTGTTGCCTGCTGTGCATAACTAAATGTGGGTATAGCTAAAAGCAATGTCCTTCAGCCGTTTCAGTCTCAGGTAAGAAACGTAAAATTGTCAAAGGCATGTCTAGTATCTGAAGCCTCAAATTAAAAAGTCAGCTCACAATCAAACGGATGCCAGGCAGCGAATAAAGCGAATATAAAAGGACTGACTGTAACTGTGTGTATGTGAGAGTGTGCGTTGGGTTTGTTGTGTGACAGACCGTCAAGGGTCAAGAAAGGCCATTTTATACATACAAACACACAAATATATATGTAATAAGTAGCAGTCGCAGCTGCTAGGCCCACAATATAAGCAAAAGGGTCATCACCTTGCTGAGGGCAACTGAAATTAACTTCATAACGGGCAGGATTGTGGGACTCCAGCTGGGCACAGTTGTTGACTGGGCACATATTACATACACAATCAATGGCGACGTCTGACATTACAATTGTGCATTCCATTTGAGTCAATCAGCTCGGTTTTTAACCACAAATCACGCATACGCAACTTTACCCACTGGGTCCTTTCAATCGCTCGCCATAAATCAGAGTCGAAATTGTTGCACTTGCCTCACTGCAACGTAGTTGGCACGTGGCTGATTACAGCCAGCAACGGTAATGGCCAACGAGCAACAGTTAAAACGTCAAATTGCTCAATTTTCACGCATCATCTGAGGGCCAAAACAGGGGCGAACACATAAAATACAACCAAGTAAAAAAAAATCAATTTGGGTCGACAGCAACAAAAAAAGAAGAAGTAACAAAAAACTTTCAGCAGCTCAGGCCACAGCTCATTTTGTATTTATCAACTGGGTAGACGTTGGGTGGTTGGCCCAGACCACTTCACCCCATTCCATGTGGCAACCATTCGAAGCTCCCTGGTCGCAGCCACATCTGTCCTGATGGGTGGCATAAAGTTTTATTTCAATGAATGCCAAAACTGGAACAATAGCCCTACCATCGTGCACTCCGGCTCTAAACAACAAGAACAACAGTAAAGACATCGACTCTGTGCTCTACTCCAGTTTTTCTCTCACTTTCGTTGTCGTCTCAGCTGTGCCAGAAATATTCGAGGCGCTTGTTTCTATTTTCGTACACCACCAGACAAAAAAAAAAAATGATAATAAAAAATAAATAAAGTTAGAATGCGCTAAGCAAGAATGCTTGACTGGCAGATATCCTAAAAAAGGAGACCTTTCCCGAATTATATCGAATAATATCATTTACTTAACGGCTAGCTTCTGAATCAATTATAAAACAGCTCGAAAATCTATGTAATATATTGTAATATAAATGTTCTCTATACATATATGCATTTAATATTAATTTCTGCTATTCGTATTTATCAATTAGCAAGAAAGTGAAAAGTATACATTTTCATTTTATTTTGTTTTGACTATTTGTTTGAGAAAACAAGTGAGAAGAATTTTATATGAATTTCAATAAAAATACGTACTTTATGGCTTTTACATACATTTACACAACTTTTTGATACTTTACCCAAATATTTTTATGGGAACAGGTTATAAAAAAAAACAATAACGGAAAAACATTCATGGAGTCGGTCGAATAATATTGAGGCAGTAAAAGCCGCTTTTAAGTTTCCTTCCATGCTTGGCATATAAATGGAGGCATTAAATCCTTAAAAACTCGCTCATTGCAAAGTAGGGAAGCAGCAGTTTTAGACAGTCGAGAGCCGAGTCCAAATGAATAGGAACTGTTCTAATTTTGGCTGTTGGAATTCGGCTTAATTATTTATAAGAAAAATGAGCACCTAAACGACAGCTGAATGTGTGTGTGTGTTTGACACACACGCACGGACATATGCCGCGACGCATTTAATATTAATGCCACGCAATCGAAATGAGAGTGCGGCACATACGTTGCACGTTTCAGTTTGCTGCTGTTGTTGTTGTTGCCAGCGTCTAAAACGCTTCCACATTGTTTATTTGCTGAATTTGCGTTTTTTCGACCATTATGTTTGCTTTCTCGTCCTAACCTGCTCAACTTTGTTGTCGTTTGCGATTTGGGTTCGCCTTCTTTGTGCTTGCCACACACACCACCTGCTTCGTGCCTGTGTAACATCTTTGAGCCTGTTCCTTTTCTTTGGTTTTGCTGGTTCTGCCAGCCTGTTGCGGTCTTTAACTTATTACCATTAATTTATTTATGCGTGGCGCGTCACAGCCAATATTTTATTTTCGGTTTTGGTCTTCCTTTTGATTCCCCCCCCACTCACTTAGTTACACAAAGAAGGAGCAAAACCATTTGGCGTAACCAGATTCCAGTGGCTCCTCTGTGGCCTACATGCTTCCATTTCGATTATGCAACTCGGCCCGGGGGCCAAAAGTTATGACTTTCAACAATCAGAGCAACGCTTAAAGCTGCACAGACACACACCAACACCCACACAAACATTCACATACATACTTGAAGAGAAGGAAAAACGCTTTATGAAACATTTTAAAGCCTTTTAAGCGAGCATTAACGACCTCGATTTGAAGTGTTTAAGTTAGTTTTATGTGCTGCGTTTTGATTTAATATTTTTTGTTATCTGGCCCTAAAATTTTATTTAATTGAGAATTATATGTGTATAAGTACAAACGAATTTTATTTTAGATCTAGAGACCTTAATTTTTATGGCATAAGCAAGTTAACTTTATGTTATTTTCGAATTTGTAAGGATTTGGACAGAGCCACGTCCAGTGCAGATGCAGTTTCAGTAGTGAGTATTTTATGTTGGTTCTTAAAGATAGATGTCTCTGTGTAGCGTGTAACTTTGTGCCTCACTGGTAAGCTTTACTCTCTCTATCTCTAACTACCTATAGAGGACGACGTTTGTCTCTTATCACTATCGCGCTCTCTGTCTTAAGCTCTTCGCCTTACTATTTCATTGAATCTCTCTTTCTCTCACTCTATATATGTATATGTAAGCATATGTATTCCTCTCTCTCTCTCTCTATATATATATATATCTCTCTCTGACTCCGTATCTCTCTATCTATCTGTCACTCAGTCTCGCTCTTTCTCTCTCTGTCTTGCTTATACACAAAAGTAAAGTCTAAATTCTTAACTGACTTCCTTTCAAAAGCACTGGCCAAGAATCAGTCACAAATTGTTGCACATATTGTGGTCAAGGCTATGCAAACTGCTAAACGGTTATTGCCGAGCAATTGGGTCGCATCAAAGACCATAACTCGTGAATTGTTGCAAGTAGCAACGTGTTGCAAGTTGCTCTGTTGGCATTTGCTAAATATCAATACTTATAAATTAAATTCAACAGCCAGTTGCCAATGCGAAACGATTTTTACTCACTGTAGCGAATGCTGGCCAATATAAACATTTAGAGAGGGAGAGAAATAGCTGAGGCATTGAATCAAGGTCAGTGCTCGTTGAGGCAGTGCCTAGTGGTCATTGCTTTGCCCTAATGGAAGTCATTTGACACCAGCCAGCTCTCATCGCCCAATGCCACACGAAGCATAGAAGCAACTTACATAGATAGCAATGTTCATGTGCTTCTAGGCCATATGTTTAAGCCTTGTGCCATTATTTAGCAGCTGCCCATTCAGAAGCCAGTGCCGTTCATTGAATGTCCTTGCCACCGTCTGTTTCGTACAGCACCGAACTCCCTGTCACCAAAATGGGGGAAATTGCCCAATAATGGGCTTAATCGGCAAACCAATCGCCTCCATTATGGCCAGGTAATTTTCTGTTGTTAAATGTCACTGCAATAGCTCAACAGCCAACACAATTTGCCCGCAAACTTTTGGGAGTGAATATGAAACTCCTTACTTGAATTCGTATCTATAATTTTCGAATCACTGGCAGTCGCTCATTAGGCGCTATTTATTTGACCATTAAATATTTATTGGCTTAAGGTGAGGGTAATAATCAAGAGGAAGGGATGGGTGTTGCGTATGGGTGTTGGTGGTGGGTGGTGAGGGGTTGCTTAGTGAAGTGTGTTGTCATTGCAAGGCCGCTTTGGTAATTGCACTTGCTGAACGCAGAGCCAAACTACGCGCTTGACTCGCACCTTTGATTAAGATATACACGCGCACACATGCACACAAAAATATGGACAAGCTGCCTTTAGGCCAGCCAGCTGAAGCTGAAGCTGCTGACCCAAGTCCATCTCCTGCCAATACTCAAACGAGCAATTTAGCCAACTCATTGAAGCGGAATTAATTGCAATCGATTTTGTTAAGCGAATAACTGCGAGTCTTCATTAGACCAACTCTCTGTGTTTTTCTCTGTTGTGTGTGTAAAGCCTTAAATGTAGCCGTTGCCAACGCCTGTCCCGTTTTGTATATCTCACTCTATTAGGGCGCACATTAAAGTCAAGCGCGTGGAACTGCAAAAAAACCCATAGAACTACAACGATTACGTATATTTGGCGCCTTTGAAAATCAGAACATTTATTTGCAGTGTATTGACGTTTATTAAGTGGCGCGTAAATCAAACAACATTTTTTGCTGTACAGGGCTGTCAAGCAATATTAAAAAATAGAAATTTACTAAATATGGAATGTTGTTTAGTTTGATGTTCATATTTTCTTAATCAAAATTTCGATCAAATAAGTATGTTCAAATTTCACATATTAAAAAACAAAATTAAATATTTGCTTAACTTAATCAATACTTGCGTAAAAGTTTTGAACAAACTCGATCCACATCTGATTCAATAAATTGTTGCTGGTTTGCTCTGTAAAAGTTTTTTTAATTCAATTATTTTTCATGTGACCTACTTCTGTGCGAACTATTGACATTAATCTGATGAACACTGTGCTACAAATTATTGCCAAATAATTTGTGCGATCCAGTATAACTTTTAACTGCTTTTTTTTATAAACTTTCTTTTATATGTTGCTGCTGTTGTTGGAGTCGTAGCAATTTTTCAATCCACAAATGCAATCAACTGTTAACACTTTGCCGTCCTCATGACAGTGATGATCATAAAACAGTATTTCCACCAAGGAAAAAACTTTTCAGCATCTCGTTTACCATAGACATATGTGTGGGCTTGTGTGTGTTTGTTAGCGCTAAAAGTTTTTTACATAAATCTTGGCTTGTCGCTTTACACATAGTACCATAAATACATTTGCTCTTTTCAATTTGTATTTGCAGCAACGACAGTGGAGCAAACAAAAATAAAATATAATATTATCCGTAAAGAGCAAACTTTAGCACAACATCGCGATGCACAGGACGCAACTGGCAGCGGCGTCGAGCTGGTGGCAAGCGATGCTAACACCCTGTTCCTGGGTCCCTTCCTGCCATGCTTGCCAGTTGCGAATGGATTGAGGCAAGCACATCTGCACAACCACAATACACACAGACACACAAAAATACACGCATGCATTTGCACAGAAACAGATACAGATACTGATACATATATGTAGCTATATGCTGGATAGAAATGTGCAGTCAAAGATAGATTGTGCTCCAATGAAAGATATTCGTGACTTGATGTTGAACATGTGCCAAGGCTTTGCTGCTGCCGCTGCTACTGCGAGAGTGACGCTCCCGTTTGATTTTGGCCAAGTCTAATAAATATCACAGCGAAAACAATAAATTAAGCCAAAAGATTTTTCAACAACATTCAAACGCTCATCGCCTTTTGGCTCGTCAGCCAACCAGTAAGTTGCCTGTAGCATTTTGTAAAAATGGCCGCTCCAATCGATGAGAGCATCCTTAATGCTCTGCGGGGCGTGACCAGCGCCCACACGCGCCTCCCAAAGCCGCTACTTATCAAAATCTATGTGGCTAGCCTGAAGCAGGAGTTCAATCAGGAGCGCCGCATGCTCCTCGAGCTGGTCGGACCAGAGCTACAAATGCTCTACGATGATCGACAAATTGAGGTAAGTTAGCTGCTCCACTGAAACAATATAGCTAGGGTAAATTGATTACCTAATTATTAATTATCGGTGAAGATGTTATTAAAATTCATTTTATATTTTCATGTTTTAAGTGCACTTTAAGTATACTTAAATTTTTCAATTGTACCTGTAAACTAAATATGATTCTAATTTTTTGCTTGCACTTTGATAGCTGGAAATTGTTGATATGCACTTTGGTACGGGCGTTTTGGATGTGACGCTGCTGGAGCGTGATCCTTATATGCTACAGGACTTTCTACACGAGATTGACACCTGCCATGCGCACTCAAAGAGCGTCTTCTTTTTGGCATTAATTGGCGATGGAATTGGGCGTCCCCCGCTACCCACACACATTGATGAGGACATCTACGCAGCCCTGCTGGCCGAGCGGCCAACTTTGACGACCAATGAGGTGGAGCTGGTTGAGCGTTGGTATGACAAGGCCGAGCATGAAACACAGCGTGTGCTCAAACCGGACTATCGGTGAGTTTGGCAGTCGAATCATTATCCTTGTGCATACTCGCGTTGTTGTTTGCAAACTCAATTGCAACTGCACAGACCTGGCAAATATTTGCACAACTCATAAGCCAACGATGGCATCTGCTGAAGGGTGCCCGCAGAGAGTTAGAACCATTTGTGTTCTGATATGGAAAGGCCAATCCCAGCACTTGACGGCTGCTAATTATGCTGCTTATGGCTAGCGGGTAATTGCAACATGAAAGCAATGAAAGCATTGCCAAATGAAATTAATTCAGAAAATGCACATGAAATGAATCACAATTCGAATGGAATAAATCACGAGAATTAAAATAATCTAATGGAAAATGGAAGCGAATTAATAAAGCATATCACATTAAGCAATTAATGAAGGTTTTGTTAAATACCTGAGAATCTACAAATAAATGTTTGGGTCAGTTTATATTCGTTAGCCCCAAAAGAGAGTTAAAGCAATTTTGACTATTATTTATTCATGTTATATTAATTAACGTATTTCCTACTCGCATAAGTAAGTTCATTTAGTCTTTAATTAAATGCATTTGATTATTTTCTCTAAATAAATTAATGTTTCTTAACTGCGATTGCTTTGCATCGAAATGCTCAATCTTTCGCTCCTCTGCGATTTATTTTGATCCATGAAGTTTTTGTTCATACTTATTCCTTTTTGTGCTCAAGGCTTTTAATTTGCGTTTATCTCAAGCTGTTGACATTGATTGTGCTTGGGAATATTTCTGTTCTTGTGCACTTATTGCTCTTCACTCCGACGCGTGTTATGCAACTTGATATGTTGCACGTAAAGTTAGTCTTTTGAAGTATATATACTGATATATGATACTGAAATAATTGCATTTCATTTTGTACGTTTCACGATTTAATAAATGAGAGCAAACAATTTCAAAAACTCTCTAAGGCAGAAGAAAATCAAATTTAAAAAATGTAATAAAAGTTTTAAAGGACGATTGTACAAGGCAACACAAAAATAAAAACACAATGTAAATGTAGAGCACTCAAAAATAAATTCTCTTTCTTTAGACATTTATTTTTCAGCTTTAGCTGATTATTAGATCTGATCTTAATCTATTTTGTTCAGGGCTTGAGAGAAGTGCATAGTTGAAATTAAGAAAGTTTGATCAATTTAGTTAGCTTCTCTGATTTCGGATATGGCTTTTCAAATGCATTAATACCCAGTTTTTAATGACTGCAATTCTCCTAGCATTATAAAATGCTTTTTCGGTTTTTATGGCTTGTATCTGTCTATATCTCCTAACTTATTCATAGCTCGCTGCCCTCTGAAGAGTGGCTGACAGAATCACGTCTGTTGAGTCAGACGCTGGAGAAATCGTTGCAATATCTGGTTGCAACAACGGATGCGGAACTAATGCGACGCGTACAGCTGCTGCGACGTACACAAATCGAGCTGGAAGTGCAGCGTGCAATGGGTGAGTAAAGCACCCAAATTACAAGACGAGGCATTTATGAAGCTCCACCTATTAAACTAACAAAAACTACAGCACACTCCAGTGAGAAGATACTGGCCGTGTTCCGGGAGCGCGCTGCCCAAAGCAGCGGACGCGACGTGGAGGCCAGCGAGCGGTTGCGCAAAATCAAAGATGAGCTGACCATGAACCTATCAACAGATAATCACACGACACTCGTGTAAGTAGCCGGCACAAGGGACTCATCTATTTAATTGGGCGACACATAATTGTTTTATCGTTATTGCTGTTGTTGTTGTAATTATTATTGTTATGGTTGCAGTGTGCCTGGGAGCGCCAGCAGCGAGTCCATTGATCCGGACAACGAGGACCACGAGGCGTATTTAAGTAAATTCAAGAACAAAGTCACCGACAAGCTGCGTCTGCTAATCGAGGCGCATATTACAAATGATCCCGATGTAATCAAGGGGAGGAAAAAGACTGTGCAGGTGAGATACTGCTGTGAGCGTGTGGAGATGGATGGCTGGGTGGGTTGGGTGGGTTGGGTGGTTGAGTGCCGCAATTAACAATGCAGACAGCTACAAAGTGTTTTTTGTCTGCGCTTGCTCTCCACATTAAATTACATTTATTTATACTCTGACAGCCGCATTTGTTTTTCATTCCGGGTCGCTTATTTAATCAGCAACGGTTGCTGGGGCCCCGCAGCTGGCAGCTGCATTCTTAATTGTGTCTCGCTTAAAGCAAAGCATTCCATAAAAATAAAAAAACAGTCATAAATTAATTCTAAGCATTAAAGGCCCAAACAAGCCAAAGATGCCCTACAAAAAAAAAGAAAGAAATTCTGGCATTTATATTACTTAAAAGTGGAATCTCAAATTTAGACAACATACCTAAATTTTACCGATGGCAGGTTCACAACATTTTTAAGAGGGCAGTTGTTAAATTTTCTGTATACTTGCAGTCTGTTTCTCATTGTTTGTGTTTTTGTTTACGTGCCCTGGAACGCTTTGGGTAGGTTAATTAAATGTGTGTCGAGTTTATGTACAGCAAGTAAATTATGCATTAAGTTTATATTCGTAGAATCTTATATGAGTTATAGAGTATAGTATAGAGGGACTGTATAATATATTTTCAGGAGCGTGGATTAAAATGTTTTTTAATTTTATGAAGACAATTATAATCACTACTGGAAATAAAACCTGTAAAACAAAATACACATATGAGCTAAATGTAAATATGTGAATAGTTTTTCTGGTGTTTCCCTTATCCCTAATGTAATTTTTCACATTTGTTTTTTAACGAACCAAAACTTCAGTTGAACATTAATTTATTTTTACACACTTAAAGCTTTACAGGTCACCTTTTTCTGATATATGTTTTATTGACTTTCCATTAGTTTAGCTTAAGTGGAATTGTCTCTCTTCAGTTGGCTTATCAATTTCGCTGTACAATATTTGCTGAAACACCTGTGAAATTGAATTGCCAAATGCCGAAAGAAGGAATACAGAAGGAAATTCCAAAATAAAACCAATATCAAGACATCTTCATTTTCTGGCGTAAACAAGGCGGATTTTAGCCGCCAGCCATAAGCAGCACTTGGCTAAAACTTGAAAAGACTCTGCTCTTACTCACTTGCCACGGGAATAATGGTGATGGTAATGATGATGATGATGATAATAATAATAATAATGATGAGGATGATGATAATGATGATAATGATGTTTTGTTGGTAGCTTGAGGTCTTTCGGACCACATTGCCGGCCACATAGACTCGCCTTCGCATTCGCCACTCGTTGGCTTTTGTTAAAAGTATTTAACATTTAAACTTAGGGCAAAACCGAAGGACGACGCGTAATGCGAGCTTTTGCTGCCCCATTAGCGGACGATGGCAGCCGCAGCCTGTCTTTGCAACACCACACCCACCACCTCATTTTGTACTTTTTCAGGCTGCTGCTGACATATTAACACACTTACACTTGCTTGCAATGCAGGCAGCCACGCCCCCTCACCCACACTACGCCTGTTTGCACTTAACGACGCCTGTTGCAACATAAACTGCATTCAGGCGAGCACCACTCACGACACGCCACCCCATCGTTAAACTGAAAGCCTTGCCAGTCTGCCTTTAAAGTCGAAAAACCCAGCACACCATAAACCCCGCTCGTCCTTCTACCCTCCTACGCTGCTGAGCACTTTGACAAAATGCTGTGACATTGGAAGCCGTCAAGCAAGCTAGAACCGCCCACACCCTAAGTCTAGGCAGAAGAAACATTCACATGGTGACACTCAGAGCCAAACACTCACCTTCAGTTGTTGGTGCCACATACAGCATACACATAATGCAATTGAAAGCAAGCAAATGTCAAGCTAATTAACCGACTCTCCTTCAAGCCACATCTGTGGCTGTCTGTGCACCACCAAGCACCACTCAAAGTCGGAGCAGAAATTCAGATTCACATCCCAACTTGACCACAGCTCGTTTCTTGACTCTGCGGCTTAGCCACAACAAGTGCACTTGCCAATGAGCACTGTACCAATCAGATTTACAAGGCAAAAGCAAAAGCTTATAGAAACAGATGGAGTGTGGGCACTGAGAAAAGTTAAGCATACGCTTTTTAAGATATTTTAATTAAATGATACACTCTAGTTTAACTCAATTCAGGGTATTGGGTTTAAGCATGCTATAAAAACGATAAATTGAACATAAAACAACCTTTTGTTGGAGTCTAATCAGAGTTCTCTATTTGAGCAAATTATTCAAATCGAAGAAAAATAATGTGAAACGCTAGAATCAATTTATTGGATCAAATAATTGGAATTTGAAATAAATGCGACTCGCCTTTAATTTACTAATTAAAGAGACCGAGTTTGAGGTTAATTGGTTGAACTTTACCTAGTATTTGACAGGATAAAGATTGGGATTGTGATGTTCTAGACTAGTCATTACATAAGCACCTTTAAGTGAAACCACAAAGACAAACTTGAGTTAAATTTGGCCAAAGTTCGTAGTTCGTTACCTCTATTTCGAAACAAAAAAAGAATCAGAAAGAAAATTCATGTGAAGTAAATTTGCTATAAGATACACTGTGCCGGAAGCTTAATATTCAAGTCCATAATAGATATTCAAGCCCATAAGCAGCATCAGATGAATACTAAATGTTACCTATTATATTATTAAAAATAGACTAGAAAATAGATGATTTTGAATAAGTAAGAATTAACAAAAAAAGAGACTAAGAGTAATGCTACTAAAAGTAATTCAATTCCACACTTTGCTTTCCAAGGACCTGGTGACTTGGTGTTGGCAAAAACTCAAGTTGTAGTTGTACAGTGTAGACATGAGTTCAAGCTGGACAGCTCAGGCAGGGATAAAGATAAAGATGACGGGCTCTTAAGTGCATATATGTTCGTGTGTGTGTGTGTGTGTGTGTGTATGTGTGCGAGTGTGTGTGAGAGTATAAAAGTGGGCTTGTGGCCACTACATCGTAGTGGAAAACAGTGAAAAACAACAACAAAGACCAAATAGAAACTACCAGGATGAGGATGTCAATGAAAGCGACAAGCTTTGCTCAGCAGGTGGAATTCTGTTGGCATAGCAAGTAAGCAAAGTTACGAGCAAGCACACTCAGAAAGTCGCTCAAATATAGTTTGAGGCATGGCAGGAGAATGGAGGCTGCGGCTGATGCAGACACACAGAAGCGGTAGATATTTTGGCATAATATATGCCCCAGTCATGAAATGAGAGCTGCCTTCTGCTTTTGTCTTGTGTGTGTGTGGCAAGTGCTTGATCTGAATGTCAAACCATATCTCGAACTAGCCGTCGTCCAGAGGGTCAAGGTTTGATTCCCTGAAACTTCGCTGACTTTTGATGTCACTGGCTGCATGTCAAATGTTTGATTTGGCCGCTGATTGCTGTTGTCTACTCTAGCTTACCACACAGAAAATCGATTCACTTTGATATTTATTCGCTATTAAATTAATTTGTATTTCAATATGTAAAGGTTTTGGCAGAGATTTATTTTTAGGCAAATACCACTCAGCACTGTTTCTAAATGAAATATTTTAAATTCAATAAGATAATATTTACATAAATTTAATGTGAAATTGAACTTTCGTATTCGTGCAGGAAATCTTTCACGAACATGCCACACATTTGCGGATAATGCGCGAGCATTCGGAGCGTGTGGTGCTTTTGAAGTCGCAGGTGCCACAGCAGTTGCGTCAGAATCTAATGACCAATTTTAAGAATGGTAGCCGGCATGCACCGTACTTTATCCGTGGTGCACATGGGAGTGGCAAGAGTGCGCTGATTAGCACTCTGTATGGCCAGGTGGCAAGTTGGTTCACCTCGACGCGTGTGCATCGTGTGATACGCTTTGCGAAGGCCTCGCCGCGTTCCGCGTACAATTTGGAACTGTTGCGTGTGATTTGCCAACAGATTTCGATAATATTCAATATACCCGAGGGCTATTTGCCTAAGGATGCATCGTTCGATCCGCTTTACATCAGCAATTGGTTTCAGAATCTTTTGCGCCGAATCGAGGATATGAACAATGATGTTTTGTTTCTCTTCATCGATGATCTGCATCTGCTAAATCCGCTGGACTGCGATATTGTCGCTGCACTCTCCTGGCTGCCCACCTCACTGCCATGGAACGTGCAAATCATTTGCAGCTCCACAACACCCATGGAGCAGCTCAAGTTTACGCCCATGCAGCGGGACAGATTCAAGTCCACAGAGTATCAGTTTGTGTTGAGTCTGGAGGCAAATGCAACGCACTTGCAGCGACCATGCGCCGATAATGTAAGCTTCGAAGCCTACGTGGAGCAGCAATTCGATGAGCTGGAACAGCACTATGGTAGACAGGCAGTGGCCAGTTTGGCTGCGTACATCTCCTGCTCTGAGTATGGCCTGACCGAGACGGAGCTACTAGAGCTGCTTATGCCCACTGATGATCCGGAGTCGCAAATTGACACGCACAACGGACACTTCAGTTTCGCCAGCTTCAAGAAGATACACAAACAAATGGGTAAGTTCTGCCAATCCACTTTATATCTTCAGCTTACAACTGCCATTTTTAAGTGGTCACTGAAAAAGTCAATAAATGGCCATAGGCCAATGCGAAACAGTTTTGAGAAATTTCAGCTAAAGAAGTATTTAACATTGAAACACAATAATGTCACCAAATTAATGAATTACATCACTACGCAGATAATCGACTGCTGCTGCACGACAAAATTATGTCCGGCAAGGTGCTGATTCAGTGGCGCCACAACTACTGTGCAACGGTGGCCAACGCTCGCTATATGGATGTGGAACGCAAACGTTGTGTGCACATGGAGCTGGCTAATTTGTTCTTTCCGCAGGACGACGATGAGAGCACTCTGGAGAACGATTCGACCAGAAGTGATACAAAGTCTGTAATCAGTCTGAAGGAACGCGAACCGCACAAGGACAAGGAACGTGAAAAGGATAACGTTTCGGCTGGGCGTAAATCATCGTCGACGCACCACAACGATGACACGTCCACCTTCTACAATCCAATTGCCGCCGATGTGTCCTACAGTATGCGGCACGTTGAGGAGAGCTGGCATCATCTCATGCGATCCGATGACACGACTCGCTTCAAGCAAATCGCTGTTTGCAATTTTGATTTTCTACTCGCAGCGGTAAGTTGACAACAAGCCCCACCCCCCCCTTCCCCCACCCTTCCCCAGCAGCATCAATTTCAACGAGCAATTAGTTCGAGCTGAGGAAATTAGTTTAGCCACGAGATAAAATGACGTTGCCATCTTGTCGATTTGCGCGCGATTGAAAGGCGCACAAGCAACAAACAGCTAACAAAATTGGCCAATTGGCGCTGACAATGTGAGCAATGAACTTGTCTAATAAACTTAAGCTGGCCATAAAATTTGTGAAACCCACTCAACTATTCCAGCAATACAGAAAAGTTAAACGGCGAACTAGAAGCTAACATATTTTATTCATGCATCATAAATGTAGATAAGACTAAAATTGAAAGTTAGGGGAAATTTATTTTGGAATATTATAGATATCACATCGATTCCCAAATAGAAATATCTCTGTTGTTTAGCAACTTTTACTTAACGACGTTATCAATTTAATAAGCTTCCAATGCCGTTCGGCAGGGTTCGTTGAGGAAAAGTTACCCTCAACGATAATAAACATTTAACCTGGACCCCGAAACAACTAACAGGTTTTCAATAAACATAAAAAAGCTTAACAAAATCTTTACAGCGTAATAAATTTATTCTATTTAAGCTTAAATACTGTTTGGTTAAAGAAACTGTATAATATAAAACATCTCCGGGGCAGTCACCGCTTTTCCGAATACTTGGGAATTAAAGTCACAGCCCTTAATTTTGCACTACGGCTTAAACAATAGCGTGGCGTTTAATTTTTTAAAACGTCGTCATTCATTACGAAAGTTGTTTGTGCGAGTCGTATTGCAAAAGAGTGACAGCGGCAAATTGAGAGATGATTATTTAAGCAGCATTAATTTTGTCAAATCGAATTAGGTCAGCGAAAATTCGTAGTTTTTTAATGCAACATTTATCAGCGCTTGACAGATGAAAAATGCATTTCGCCATGAGCTTTATAAATGGCAAAGTTTGCAATTCATGCAAATATGCAAAAAGTGCAGTTAAGCGACGGTAAACAATGCAAACTGTGTGAAAATAGACAAAAAAAAAGGCAAAATCTATCAGGCTCATGCGAATTTGCGGCTATATGAAACATGGTTTTCATTAGAATGTTGCAGCTGTAACTAACATGCAAAAAAGGCATGTGGCACAACCTGCGGTATACTGCATATATACATGTGACCTGGATTTCAATTAAGCGAATGCATAAAAGTGCAGCAGCCACAACTCAAGCTTGATTAAATCAACATTTTCCAAGGCAACGACAACTAAAGGCCAACAACGTTTCTGGAAAAAATATAAATGTATTATATTTTTAGCTTTTACAGCCTTGACTTAAGTTGTCAGCTACCTTAATCTGAGCATGTGATCAGAATTCACAGCGTCTCAGGACTTTAGTTATAAGTTGGAAAAGTGTATATTTAAAAGTAATTGACTAATGGAAACATAAAAATAATTACAAGGTTTTCAAATATCAATTAAATTCGTTTTTAATTCGGTTCACCCACCAAAAACTGAAATATAAATTTTTAGAAACATTTATTGGGGAGTTTATGGGCTTAAATTTATTTATTTTCAGTCGACAAATTTAAAAAAACTTATCAAGCAGACATGTTTGGCCCAGCTGCACAATTTATGGGAGATGTTTATTTATTTTGCTCAAAAGACTTCACCTTGTTTGTTGTATATTATAATTCTCTTAGCAGAAACACATTTAAAAGCTTGTTAACTGTTGTCAAAATGGGTTTACAATATACATATTTATATTTAAATCTAATTGAGCATCTTAATTTAGACTAGTTTTTCTGTATAATTGTTATATCAATGTATCAATTTGTTACAATAAAGTATGTCCTTTTGTGAATTAAACGAATACTTTGAAAGTATTTTAAGGAATTTAAGGCGCTTATGTAACATTGCTACTACGCTGAGTATACTTAATTATTTGCTTTGTTTACCTACAGGTGCAAACGGTATCGATTAGCTACCTGCGCTGCCTAATCGAGCACGTTCGCTGCTTAATACTGGATCGTGACATTGAGCTCATCTATTATACGATACGCAAGTCAAGTGATGTCCTCACCCGGGATCCCATGCAGCTAGGCTCACAGCTAATCTCTTGGTTGCGTCCGATTGGGGAGCACGACGACGATGACAACTCGCTGCTGAGCATGACTGTCAGATCGGCGACTGCCTGGTGTGATGGCTATGCAGTGCCATTGCTGGTGCCTCTCACTGGCTGGCTGCCTGCCCCGCTGCCGTCGCAGATCCGCAATATGACAGTGTCGGGAACTGGGGTTATACGAGCCGTTTGTTTGGCACCATCGAGGCAGCATCTGATACTGGCCACTAACTCGGGCGATGTGCAGCAGTGGCACATCATGAGCAACTCGCTGGAGCACACATTTAAGGGTAAGCACTGACACACACACATATACACATTTAATGGTCTGCCATTAGGGGGCTAATCATGCGACTTGTGTGTGCCACATACAATTGCAGGTCACACTGCGGCAGTCACGTGCCTGTTGGTGGCGCCACAGCAGTCGCAGCTGCTGCTGACCGGTTCCGAAGATACTAGCGTGCTTGTGTGGCACGTGGCGCTGCGCGAGAGACGAGCGCACATTAAGTAAGTTCGCTCTTCCAGCTTCCCCCAACCCTATCGCATTGAATCTCTACTGGCACTAAGAGTGTGTATCTTTTGTTTCTCACTCCAAACAAAAAAAAAAAACAAAAATTCCAGCGCCCATACGGGTTCTATTACAGGCGTGGCGGCTGGCGTCAATAACACCCTGATCATTAGCAGCAGCGAGGATGCAACAATTGCCATTACGGACCTAGCCAGCGGCAAATTGGTGAGCAACTATATGGCAATGATGTGCAATTGAAATCGAATTAAAATAGCACTCAGCACTCAGCACTCTTTCAACCTTGCAATTTTTCACATATTTTCATTTTCCATTTTTTATTTTCATTTCATTCTGGGATTTATTTCATTTGCATTTCACTTTCAGACACACAATCACAAACGATGAGCAAAACGTAAGGCGAACAATGTATAAATATGAAACGTAAAATGCATTTTGCTGTTGCCTAATTGCAGTACCAGGCCACGAGCCATAACAAACCAACCGCATTCATTTACATAATTCCATCCGCCACTGCGAATATCAACGTGGGCATAATTTGTGTGTATGTGGGAAGTGGGCATCCATCAAAAACACCCTGCATCACTTTGACGAAAGGGGTTAATTATGTTTGCATATATAGCGAAAGTTGTGATAAGCTACAAATGATTATGGACACAGTTCTCACATTCATTAAAATCTGTTTGAGTTATAAGCTATTAACATTATTTTAATGTTTGTCCATTAATTCAAGCAAAGTGTACTTTTGCTTTCTATGCCAAGTGGTGTTGACTTTGCTGAATACGCTGTTAATAGTTTATTTGTAAATAGCCAAAATATAAATATGTTATTCGCTGGCTACAGCTGAAGTATTTTTTTTATTTCTTAAATACAGCGCTCGTTCAGTCAGCTGAGAAGTTAGAAATAAATATTTAAATAATTTTTCTCCTTATATAATCCCTTTAAGATTAGTATCTAGCATCAACTAGCACAACAGCTCGACACTTTGCACTTTTCTACGGTTAATGAGTTTTGAATCTACGCTGTAAACTTCCATTCGCACATGAGAGCACAATATTAATAGCTTACCCTAAAACAGTACAACTCTTAACTCTAGACATAGGAATATGTTTTAAATCACTCCAGAGTAGCAGCTAGTTGAGCAGCTAAGCTGTTACCTTTCTACTAGTTAAGCATGTTTGACAAATGAAGCGGGTGATGGCCGTGCAGAGGCAGAGGCAGAGGCAATTGCAAAGGCGCACACGCAACCCCAAAAACCTGCGGCCTATGCTCATACACCCATAAATCATTTTAAGCTTAAATTTTGCAGTCACAAACTCACATACACATCCGGCCAGACAAACACAGAGGCACGCACATTAAACAGTGATTAAATACAATGCAATGTTTGCATATAGAATGCGCCATACGGATGTCCTTGGGCGTCGTCGTCGTCGAGAATGTTTGTGGGTGCCAATGCCGCTGTTGACACACATCTAAATTAGATTTATTGCCATTTGGTGGGCGAAAAAGTCCCATTGGCATATTTTAAAGCCAATTTCGCTGACTACGCAGAATTGAACGCTTATAAAAGTCGAGCGTCAAGTGCAGCTTTTACATTTTGGCTTTGGCATGACTTGGCAGACAGTCAGCACACACACCATACACATACATACACATGCACATTCACGCAGGCACTCACGCGCACTCACAAGATATTACAGGCGCTTATTAAATTAATTACAATATTACGTATACGCCGTGTCACAGTCACACTGGCTGGCATTGCTTTCATGTTGTTCTTGTCGTCATCGGCGGAGCTTGTGACTTTTGAGAGTTTGAGGGAATTTATTAAAGTTATGGCATTTTTATATGACTCCCTCCCACTTTAAAAAAATCCTTTTATGGCTGGTGGTGAGTGGAGTAGAGGCGGGTGATGGAACCTGCTTTGCCAACATCGCATGCCGTACGGTAATTAACTTAATGCATACAAAATGTGGCACAAACAGGTACAAATAATACAGACGACAGGCGACCGCGTCACATGTGTCACGCAATTCTCTATTCCTAGTCCTCATACTCAGCCCTCTTGATTTTGGCCTTGCACCACCACACTCCCTTCGTCATTTAGTTAAATGTAGTTTTATCGAACCATAAAACTGTATTGCATTCACTCAGCTAAGTTTTCCTTTATTTGATTTACTCATCCAACCCCCCTTTAATTGCAGATACATCGCATTAGCTTCCATCGTGGCCCGGTGAGTGGAATTATAGTTGCTGGCGCCTGCGATGTCCTCATCTCGGCCAGCCATGACAAGAACATTTGCGTTTGGGATCTGGAAAACTATTCGCTCCTGAATACCATGCAAATGACGAGTCCTGTGCTACGCATCGATATTTCATGGAATTCGGTATGTACGAACGAGCATAAAAATGTGTTTTAGGTGCGGTTTATTTTATATTTATACTTTATGTGGATGATAACTTACATTCACTTATGAGTCTGTGGCACACAGTGAAACCATTTGTCTGGTCGATATACGTAACATACATGCCTCTCTAGGAAAACACCTATTGGGAAAATGCACAGGTGCCCATTAATATGCACATACACATAAAAAAGCCAAGCACTTCAAATTTAAAACAATGTACTTGACATAAGAAATTGCTCCATTTACTGAGAAGGGGCCAATTATTTTAGATTTAGGCTATAAATCCATATATACGTGGTATATGAAGTATTATGATCTGGCATTTTATATATTGAACTCCTTAAAAGGGCAAGCAACAACAATCTCACAAAACATAGTATTTATGATTACACATTTTAAAGAGAAACCTGCGTTAAAAGGGAAAGCTACTCTTCATTTTCAAGAGTACACTTAACTTAAGAACTAACTCGTGTACGATGAATATGCTCAATTACATACATTTTGTGTTTATAAAATCCATATGGAAAAAGCAATTTAAAGCTTCAACTCTTTAATGCCTTCAAGCGTTTCTTCCAAATCCAACTGTTCAATTGAAATAACAAAATGACAACAAATCTCTGCTGACGTGAATGTAAAAGAAAAATGGAAAAAGAAGGAAAATGCGCATTGGTTAAGAATTCTATGACAGCATCTCAATTGTCTAACGCAGATTTCAATGTTTTTCTACTTCTAAGTGTGCTCACAATTTTAAAGCTGTCGTTTGATAGATAAACTAAACAAAGAAGCCTTGCACAAAAAATAAGATGCAAAAGATACAATATACAAATATACTTAAAGCGACAGCAGATAAAGTAGAAATTTGTGACAACGCTCAAAGTTGAAGAGAAGGTTGGAGAAATATAGGGGCGGGGGGAGTAGGGCGGTGGAGGGTTGATTGTAATAAGTGATTTTGGCTTAGAAGATCCGCATTACGAGGCAAATCCTTTGTTGTCAATCAGCTTGACAAAAAGCCGTAGTTACACAGGCGCTCTCTCGCTCTAGAACATTGCGTGGTGGTTGTGTGCTTGTGTACGTTTGAGCTCTATGTGTGTCCCTATCAATATATATTGCGTACTTAGCAGCAATTTGGCACACAAAACAATATCAACGCATGGCAGACCAAGTGGTTTTATCAATGGCAACTATGTTATTGGAGCTAGGCGCTTCCAGAAGGGAGCCTTTCAGCTAGGAGCCGTGTGACAATTGATGTGTGTGTGTGCCAAGTGCTTGCTGAGTCTCTCTAGTTTGCCTCCAGTACCATTCTATCTATTGCTATAAATCGAAAGTAGACAGTGGAGTGTCGTCTTTGTGTCGCTTAATGTCGCCTGTCGAGGCACACAGACGAACAATATAAATAACAAAATAAGCTAAAAGTTAAGCCTATTGAAGCACACCGAAGTTTATATGCCCTTTCACCAAATCAGATTATCAAAACAAATTATTAAGTTTTATTATCTTGCTTTTGCTGTAGATATTTTAATAAGCGTTTGAAAGTTATAACATTTAAAAAGTCAGAACTAAGAATTTTGTGTTTTCTACGTTAAAATCAAACCGTTTTAAATAATACACACTTTAATAATAATATTTAATAAAAGAGTACGCAGCTCCAAAAAAGCAAACCCTATATGAAAAAATTCATATTTTTGAAATTTCGACTTGTGCAGAATATGAACTTAATAGGTCTGCACACCTCCTATCTATTTATCTTTCTCTATCTCTATCTTTCTCTCACACTCACTTATTTACACGTTCCGTGTTATAATGTTAATATCCTCCCCAAAGGGCATATTAACGACAAGATCAACTCGAAGCTACAAGACACACTTGGTCGAGGACAACAATTGAAGTCTCAGATACATTGATAATGTGCGACTGTCTACTACTGCCTGCTACGGCTTCTACTCCTGTGGAACGTGTTGGACACATCTGATTATAGGACACTGACACGAGAGACTGACTTCAAAAGCCTCGTCTGAGCCTGTCCTGCCTCCTAACTGAAATGGCAAGCCACTGTTCTCAGTTCAACGCCGGCTCGTCTTTCTGGCAATTAAAAACTCATTTCTCGCATTTCGGGCGCTGACAGCGCGCGCCCAAATACAAAGTATAACCAAATTTTGCTTATCACATTAGGCAAAAAGTGCCTAACATTTAACAAATTGCCTATAAGCATGTAGCCAAATTGCTGCCGATAAGAAGTATATAAGGAGGACTTTCGCTATTACAACACATGATGGCCCCAAGCCGCAATTTCGCGAGCTCTACACAACATTTTTGAGGCTCAAATTGAAATGTAATTTTTGTGGCACTCACAAAAACACACACACAAACGCAAACGTACAAAGGTATAGATATTTCAAATATGTACTGTTGCCTAGCCAGCCACTTGAGAGACTCGCGCTTTGCTCCTTGTCATTCTTCAGCTTGCGGACAGCCATGTAGCAAATGGCAAACGGAAATCAACTTTCTTACACTTTAGCTTACATCCTGATGGCTCTGTGGCATGCTAAATTCCCTCATGCTCGATACCAGCTTCGCCAAAGAGCTGCCAGTTTGTGCACATTCTGCCCTATCGTCTGGCCAGACATTTCCCTGAAAATTGAAATGTTGTAATAAGCCAAATAGCCCCAACCCCGTCCCATCCTTGCCAATTGCTACGACTTCTGATGGTTGTTGTTGTTTAACTTGGTGTTAGTGTTGTTGGCATTTTTCAATTTACCGGCTGGATTGCAGCCCAGCCCTTTTACGGGAACACGGTGAAAAATCTGTTAATATTTAATAGAATATGAGGACAGCTCAACTAGCTTAAATAAATTTTCGATCCCGATTTCGCTCTGGCACAAGGCAATAACAAAACTATAGAAAGCAATAAACTACTAAAACATAACTTCTTCATGACTATGTGTGTATAAATCAAATCGTTTTTTAATCTATTTATGAATATATTATGAATCGTTTTTTAATCTATTTATGAATATATTATGAATAATATATAATATTTACTAGTGTCAGCTAAAGTGTTGGACTCTGTGCTGCATATCTAAGGCTAAACATGAAAGAAAGATGATACTTTTGTATGACCCCAAATAAAATTAATTTCCATATCTCTGTACAATATATAAATATCACAAGAATATATATACATATATTTATGACTTGAGTCTTTTATTAATTATTATCATTAATATTAGTCTTAATGACATCATTATAAGATTAAAACAAACCTTGTTCTATGACAATTTTTGGAGATCACCTAATTAATTAGTCCACTGAATATCCCCTTAAATTAAAAACATTTTCTTACGACCATTTTTTTAATTTCTGAAGAAATCTGGAATTATTCTCTTTCGGCTGATTACAAATGAATATACCTTAAAGCCATAAAATAATAAATTAGCCTAATTAACTTTTGCTCAGTGTACCATTGGAAAACGCACTGTGAAATGCAATTTATTAATGTTTAATTGAACAGACTGAAAGTGCGTACCGTAGAGGAAGTGGGCGTGAAACCGGAATATAGTTGGCCTTTTGCTTCCATCAAATGGCAGGGAATGCATTCAAATTTTATTTAAATTGTCAATTACATTATTGCATTTAATGTACATTGTATGCACTTTTGCAGGTATTCCTGCTGGCGCTCTGCGAGGATAATGCGCTCTATGTGCGAACATTGGCCACCGGCAAGGAGCTGCACACTCTCAAGGGACACAAGTCGCGGGTGAGTAGCGAGTAGAAAAGACATCGGGGTGTGGAGAGGATCTCAGTTGTTATCCGTATGTATATGCACTTGCAGATACGTACCATCTCCATTGGCAAGGACAGTCAGCGCTGTGTGGTCGGCTGCGAAGATACACGGGCTCTCATCTATGACATGCACTCCGGTAAACTGGTGCGCTCGATGCCCCCGAATCCGGGACCCGTTACGGCCGTTTATGCCATGGAGAATGATGATTTTCTTATAACGGTGGGCGGAAATAAGATAACATTCTACTCGTTTCGTAACGAGGAGCTGTATGTGAATCCCTATTCGAAGCATCCGCGACGCAAGCGGAGTCTCAAGCGGCATACTCAAGCGCAACGTTCCCCATCCACAACGCTGCCGCCGATCACTTGCTTTGATCTGTCGCGTGATTCACAGCAGCTGGCGATTGCCTCTGGGCGCAATGTGCACATGATGCGCATCAATACGCCGGAGTACCAGAGCACCCTGGAGGGGCACAGTTGTGTCGTCAATTGTTTGAAGTTTGCGCCGAATGGCGAGTTTCTTGCCACCGGTGGGGAGGATCGTGTAGTGCAGGTATGGAACTTGGCTCTGGGTGAGATAAATCATACGTTTAAGGGACATACAGCGCCGGTGATGCAACTGGTGGTACTCATGGATTCGTTGCGCGTCATCTCTACGGATCGCGAATCCAATATGCTCGTGTGGATGGCCGACTCGGGCAATGTGCTGCAAACCATTCAAGGTCCCTACAAGAGTCTCGCTGCTACCAATAACATGCGCTTTGCCATCTCCACCAATGGCGACAATACGCTCAAGATTTGGTCCCTAACGCAGGAGGATGAAAAGTATTCCGTCTCGCATTCGGATGAGATTACCTGCTTTGAGATCAGCGCGGACAGCATGCATATTATAACGGGTTCCCGGGATATGTCACTCAAGGTCTGGCAATCGATGGGCGGCAAACTGAGCCAGGTACTTGTCGGTCATAGTGATGCTGTCACCTGTGTCACCGTCTCCGTGACCAATAAAACGCAAGTCATTTCGGGCTCAAAGGACATGAATTTAATTATTTGGGATCTGCTCACCGGCGAGGAAGTGCACACACTTGCTGGCCATTTGGGCGCAGTGATTGGCGTTCAAGTGGCAGCAGATGGTGAGTAGCTACAAATTTTTGTATGTTCTATTAAAAAAAACTATAAAAGTCGGAGCAAACTAAATTTTGAAGCAAAATGAAGGACCTGGGCCTGCCATAACAAATAGCTTAAATTTGAGTGTGCAAAACTTTATAAACGGGAATTTGGAAGCTAGAATTATATATTTATCATTTACTATTTTTTTTTAGTAACAATTCAAAAATCGATTTTAAAATGTTTTAAAACTTTTTGTATGCTATGTTATTTTGCATTTTTAGACAGTATCGATTTTATTTTAGTGCTAAAAGTGCTAAAGCGTATTAAATTAATAAATAAATAACCAAAGTTTGATTGCTCTCATTTGACAGGCTCCACCGCTGTTTCTGGCAGCGATGACAAGACGTTGATTGTATGGGAAACGAAGCGTGGATTGGCGCTGACCTCTCTGCAGATGCATGTGCCTTTCACGCACTTTGATATCAGCCTGGAAGTGTCGCGTGTGCTCGTCCAGCTGGTGGACAGCTACAATTTGCCCGTAATCTGTTTGCATAATACGCCGGCGCAGTATGTCAAGCTGCCCACTTATTCTGGCCCCAGCAAGGATGTGGAAGGTGAGACGACTGGAGCTTATCACTAATCTAGCAACTTCAATTGGTCCACTTTTCCGATCTCGGTTAGATTTGCGTCCACAGGGACCAAAGCGGCAGATGAAGCGGCTGCTCAAGAAGGAGGTCTCATTGGACACTTACACCTGGCAGAAGAAATATGGACATTTGACGTCCTCGGTGATGATGGCCCAGGTCGATGAGCGCTTGAAGCGACGTTTTAGCGTCTCAGCCAGCATGGAGGAGATTTCGAAGATTGCTGAAACCAAAACGGGCAGCTCACAGGCCAATCTGGGACCGGAGCAGGCGGCTCTGGCTCAATCCCAGCACTTTGATCAACTGGAGGCGTTGTGGAACAAGCGTTCGCCACCTCGGCGACGTCACAATGCGGTAAGTTGGCTGTCACGCCCACATACTCTCCATTATCAATATTAGTCCTAGCGGCAGCAAAAGATGAAGAAGAATACACAAATTTGATCTTTTAGTAGATGCTTTACTCATCATTTCGTATAAGTTTTTTTTCTTTCTATTTTTCTATATATTCTGTTGATTATGTTATGTGTTTCACATCAACTTTGGCTTTGTCTCTGTTTTGCTCACTTGCAACTTACAACTTGTAACTTGAAACAGGGTCTGTCGCGACAGACGTCGCTGGTGGAGGACCGATTGGAGTCCTCCGATGACGATGAGTATCAGGATGAGCGTGCAGGTATGTTATCAGCATCCTACGATCACATCCACATGCTCGCTCGCTTGCCAGGCATCCGTAGCCTGCACGATGCATGGAAGACGAGTAGCTTGCGTGTCTCCCGCACCAGAACCAAATTCTATGTCAGCACACCCCCGCACAACAATAACAACAACAACAACAACAGCAACAATGACAGATATGACAACACTAACAATAACAATAAAACCAGTGCCACCAAATCGACCTGCCAACTAGGCCAAGAGGCGCCTGATCTTGTGCGTGATCTGCTCCAGGCGGACCGTTCTCCGGTCAGACTGCGTCAATTTTTTCATTGGCCCGGCTTTAAGCCGCAGCTGTGGCGGAATCGACGCCAGCGCAATTGTCAATCCCTTTTACCGCATTTTCGCGTCAATCTACCAGATCGAGTGCGGGCCACGCCCATTGTTGTGGTGGAGAACTATGACTGTCGGCAGGTGCAGCGTCTGCGCACCGATCTCGTCCTGCATCCACAATGCAATCAGGCCACACTGGGCACCATGGTTGAGGAATTGCCCAGTTCCAGTCTCAGTTCCAAGAGCCGGCGGAACTCCTGTGGTTTCTGGCGACGTCGCTGGCCCCTGTTTCGCGGCAAGTCTGAGAAAAAAGTGCGTGCGACGCCCACCGAACCACCCACCGTCAATTGCAATGACTGTGTGACGCTATGACAAATCTCTGAATCCCTATTCCTCTTGTAAGCCCTTCGTACCGCTACACAGCACTCTTTGGCAACACTTTCTACACTGCACAACCTTACTTTTGTTCTCTAAGCACATTTTTTTTTTTGTACACAATTCCTTCTGCAATGCGTAGTTATTAGTTATTATTTTCGAATAAAGTATGCAAATTGTATGTGTGTGTGTAGTTATTCATAATTACTAGAAAATGTGAGGTAAGTTATATGTGTTTCTCTTTAACCGATGTTCAAAATTGCGTTAAATGGCGCGACAAATATAATTATTTTCACATGAGCTCCATAAATTGTAATCAATTAAATTTCTGCATGATTAATTCGATACAAAATCAGTAAAAAAATAAAGAGTAAACGAATATTATTTGCTAGCTTCTAAGCGTCGCAACGATTTAATACATTTAATAGCGTCACTTAAATGAATTAAAGGCACTCGATAAATTTCGTTGCACTTGCAATTCATGAATGTGTGTGAATCAATATATCAATTTGCAAAACTGCAAAAATTGATGCAAATGGAGTGTCGAGGTAAGCGCTGCCTTTCAGCTCTTCAGTTTTATTCTCAACTTTTTTTTTAGGCATGTTTTGCTCCACACCACCCACCTCCACATCCACACACCTGGCAAAAAAAAAGAAACGCAAGAAAATAAATCAAGAAACGGTTGAACCATTTTTGTATCATATGTAAATGTTACTTTGCTATGCTTACTTATATCGACCTATTTAAGTAAAAACTCATCTTCGATTCAAATCAAAAGTTTTATCTGGTTACTTTCCTCTTGCTATTGCTCTGTCTTTCTCTCACTCACTCACTCTTTCGATGTGTATATATTATGTACTAAATATATATATAAATTTGAAAATTTGTTGAAGTTTTGTTAAATTTGGTTGCTGTTGCAACGCAAGATGTTGCTTATTTTCTCAATCTTATTGTGTGTGTTTGTGCGTGCGTGTGTGTGTGCCTTGGCAATAGCAACAGTTGCCAATATGAAATGAAACTCAATTTTTTCGTTTCCAAACAACGTCAACTGCCAACCACGAATCACTACCAAACAACTACTAGCAACCACCACCAGTATGAAAACCAGTTCCCGCAGCTCACTGCAGCATGCCCCACAACAACAGCAACAGTAACAACAACAAAAATAACCACAACAACAGCTCAGCATCGCCTGCAATAATAAATAATAAAATCAACAAATGTACAATTTAGCACTTGGCCGAAACTACGATTTAATACAAAAGTTTTGCATTTGCCATTCCCAACATTTAAGCCTCAAAAGTAACTTTGAAAATAATAGACTCCCAAATGATATTCTCATACTTTTCGGTTGGCATGCAAGTTTCATTTTGAAATTTCTCAGCACGTTCAACAAATTAATCTAATTGTCAGTGAAAATGGAATTAGATTAGAGAGCACTTGCCAAGTAAAAAAAAAACAACGACATAAATAAATATTAGACTTGCTAAAAATTTTCAATGACGTACTTAATTGATAACTTTGTACTTTTTAGACGATTTCGACGAGTTCTTTTAGGCTCACAAAAACTGATCTAAGCGGTGTTTTAGTTATTCATACAATTATAATCCGCATTACCTTCCAAAGATACAAGCATACCTCACTGCAAGTGCTGAAATATTTTGTAGAGCTCTACATAATATGTAATAATCATTTATAAACCATATATAATAAGGTTGCATAAGGCAAATAAATAAATAACAACACAAATTATAAGCAACAACCACAAACCAAAAATATATCTTAGATTGTAATTAGTTGTTGGCCACGCCGTCCTCACAAGTGGAATATATTGCAAGCTTTGGATTAGCTCAAGTAAGTAGTTACTAGCTACGTATATAACGCATATCTATCTGCGTATCTACATACACTATACCCACTACAGCCTATCTATAGAACTATACAACTACGTAGCTTAGTTTTACACAATGCTTCTGCAATCTGATTTGCCTGGAAATGGAATTGTATGCAATTCCATACACACTTTTTCACCTGCAACTAATTTTTTACTTATACTAATAATCAATCAGTTTCTATTAGTTAGTTATACTCAATTGTAGTACTGATCAAAAATTATTAAAAATTCTTGTTAAGCATAGCAAAAAGTTCATTAATTTCTTAGATATTTTTCCAAAATTTCTAAAACATAACACAAGCTATACTTAATAACATTTCTATTCCCATGCACGCTTGCCAGATCATTTCGCTTCAGGAGGAGGAGGATACCACAAAGGATAATCTGTAATTGCACTCCGGCAACATAATTGTTAATTATACTATATGATAAGTTAGTGTTTTAAATGGTAAGCAATAATTGAGCAACTGACATCAATTTACACTATCGCCACTCCCCTCAAGTGATCTATTATACATTTCTTAGCGTACTTTCTATTGCAAAGTAAAGTGAAAATGAATTGAGCTTAGGTTTGTTTAGAATAGCGCACATATAGCGTATACTCGAGTAAAACTCAAACATTCGTTTTGAAGTAAGTGTTAAAAATATTTATTTTCACACTCCTCCACATGTAGCCTGTAGTCTCTAAAAGCAAAAACCACCGTCTCAGACTTTGTAGAACTTAGCATATTAAGCGAGCCGTTTTGACATTTTAATGTTGTAGAGTGTTTTATGTACTTACACATAAAAAATAACTAGACCTATATGTTGTTATTAATATATATGTATAGAGTGTAGTGATTTTCGATCAAAACAAATGTGCAACCACAAAACATTAAGGGGTTAAAAGCGTAACTATGCTTAACAAACAAACAAAACGAAAGACACAAAGCAAAAACTTGTACTTGTCACAAAAATGCCACAAATGCTGAATAGTAGCAAAATTAAGGGTATAAAACAAAAATAATTTAACTTTAAAGAGAACATTTTACTCAACAAAAATCAAAACCTTAACATTTTATGCACATTTAACATGCATTTAATTTCAACATTGTAAATACATAGTGGCATAAGGAATAACACTCCATATTTATTAACACATATCCATTACAAAAACGTTAACAATTGTATAACTGTGTACTATTTTGTTTAAGCAAACCAAAAACTCTGTTCTAAGCGCACAAATCTTTTTCAGTTTATCACGCACCTTAGATAACTTCAATAACTATCTGACAATCAGAAGTTCTTGCCTAGAACAAAAAAAAAAAAAAGAAAAAAAAAAAAAAGAAAAGTAAACTAAAAGCGATATTTCTACACATATTTCTATGCATGCGACAGGTATAACTTGATTAATCCCTAACCTAAGGCCCCATACAATATGATAACATACATAGGTGGCGTTAGTATAACATCAATTGACTTATTGTACCCCGAAAGCAACGGGACAATTTGTAGCAGCTAAAAGTTCATAAATGTCGGCAACTAATTTCGGAAATGCAATCTGGCAGTTCGTCAATCCCTTGAGAACCTAGTGCTAAATAGAAAACACTGTCTATGTCTATTGCAAAAATTAAACTAAACTTTACTGGAAAACAGCAAAAACTAAAGTCTTTCATTGAAACTACAACGCAAATTAAATTAATGATTGCGCTGTCACTTGGTTCATGGATAAATGGTAATTTCCTAACGGTTAATTTATGCATGCAATAATAACAAAAATACATTTGCAACACTTTGATCGACAGCTCATAATTATGTATTTCGGATTTGTAGTTTCTGCTTGGACAGCAGCAGTTTATTGATCAATATGGCATCCTACTATGTGTTTTGGCCTACTATGTATGTCGAACTATCAATTTTGGTTAACCAAACCGCAGACTGTAGACCATTCTGTCTACACTCTCTAATGAGAAAAGTTTGCGCAAAACATTGTCAATGAATGCCGTTGATAACACTAAACGAGTCAGGGAGAGAGAGAGGTGAATTCCAAATAAAACCCGGCCAAAAGCTACCAGCCTGAGCCCCCAATGTGGGTTAGCCTGACGCTATTGTGAGACTGACAATGAGCAGACGACATTTTTCGGGATGGGGGAGGTCTTCTGAAAACAAACACACAATAAAAAGGAAAAAAATCATAATGTTTCTTATACACACACGCAGTCAAACACCCACAAAGATGAACAGGCCCAAAATATCGATTGTTATTCAAACTTTTGTTTGGCCAAAACAAAGTCGCATGTGGCGTATAGGATTTCAATGATTTTATGATGACCTTTTCTGAGGCTACATAAAAATATAATAATGTGCAGCTGATTTGATTGTTACTGACTGAAAGAATCCTGCCTGAAAGCTTCAAATCAACAGCAAAATTTGAAATAACAATTTCAGCTGTATAAAGTCCACTCACGTTTTAAATTAAATTTGTATATCAATTCGAAAGCATGATAGGCTTTTGATCAGAAATAATTAAGATTAATCAAATACGTTTAAACGCGTTGACTATCCCTAACGCAGATTTTTTGTGATATTATGAACTACAATTTGAGCTGTATAATAATAATTCAATTTTAATATAAACTCTGAGGATATTTGCACAACAAAGTTGATTTACAAATTATATATATATTATAATAATATTTATGTTTTATAACACATATACTCGTACTTAAAACAGACATCTCGGATTTCAAAAGTGCAATTAAAAACTTTTATGTTCTTATATTATAAGTATACCGCACTTTGTTTAAGGTTTGCCAAACCCTTTTAATAATTCCCTCCCTTTTTTTACGGCTATTGTCTGGCATTCTTTTAGTCATTTTGCTGGTGCTGGCCTCTAATTAACTCATTGAAAACTGATGCCATGATGAATTGCATGCCGCTTGAATGGCATTCAGTTTGCTATATGCTCGTATTTATTGAACCGCAGGCAAATGAAGTGTGTGTCTATTTCTGTCTCTATCTCTCGTTCTGCCAGCAAATGCACTTACATACTGACTAATTGAGAACCGACAACTATCCAACAGAAGCCAACAATCTGGGCACAACAACAATTTTAGGAATATATCCATCCATCAGCATTTGGCAAAGAGATGTGTGGATTTGGCATTACACGCCTGAGCAGTGCTCAAACAGCAAACAGTTGAAAGCGTAATTGCATCTGAAAAATGCTGCAAGCAATTTCTCACATCACACATACGCAGCGTGTAACAAAGCAAATCAAGGGCAAAGGACACATTCGCAATTAAGGCGACCTGCCGCTGCTGCTGCTGCCGAAGCTAACAGTTTTGTTAAGAGTTTCGGGGGCCAAAAATAAGTACGTATTAAGAAGTTTCAAGTTTGTCAAGCACAAAGTTGGCAAAGAAAGAAACTTCCCGGATTACAGCAAGCCAACTGCGAATGAAGATTAAGTAAGCCACTTGGGAGACGACTCAAGCTGACGCTTGTGGAGTGTGCAGCTTCAGTAAATCCTTTTAATCGCACTTGCCTCCCCCGTACACAGATCCGCCAGAAATCACTATGCATAATATTGTTTTTTTTCCTTTGCTGCCAAAAAATAAGGAACATTTTCCAGACAATGCATTAGAAACCCTTGAGAAGGCCGAGTGAGAGTTTACTTTGGACAGTTGAGCACAGCTGACATAATTTGTATGACCAATTCAATTTGGTTGTGTTTATTTTTTGGATAGTCTGCTTAAACTGTAAGTAGTTATGCTGTCGCATATTTTAGTTATGTAATTTATTTTAAGCTGTTTGGCAAAAGCAATGCCCGCTGGCATTGCAACTCTTTCTCCTCCTGCATTTCCAATCAACTAAAAGCCGGCAAAACGAACGTTGAATAATGCATTACGATTAGCGAGGCAGGATTTTTTTTAAGCTGGTCTGATTTTTGTCTTGGTCTTAGCATACCCACTAGTTGACTTCGTTTTTTATTCACGTCCCTTCTGGCAGCCTGATCTCAAAAACCAATTTCCGCCCTCTAATCCACACAGCGCAAATGCAATGCAAACAAATAAAAAACGCAGGGTGTATGCAAAGATAGTAAAACTCGTTGTCAGGCAAACAAGCAGCTCAATACAGTATATGGGGCAAGTGGAACTAGTCGTCCAGGCAACTGCCGTCAGGCAAATAAATAGCATGAGCAAATGAAGCAACTAAAATTAAAATTTATATTTTGAGCGTAAAGTGCGTGAGTAAAAAATGTTTTGGGGTCTCAGCTCGGCACTGGATTTATGCCAGGAATATAGAAAGGCTTTTAAGCTGCCGGATGAGCCTAGTGCTATGGAATTGGAAGCGCAGCCAGCCACACTCAATATAATCATCTGTGGTGGAGCTGATCCACGACATGTAATCAAAACGCTGGCCAAGCGCTACACCCATACCTATAAGCCCAAGTTGAATATTTATGTGCTGGATGCCTGTGTGGAGATTTTGGCCAGGAATATGCTGCTCCTAGGCTTGGCACTAGAGCCAGCAGAATCCTTTAGTTTAGTATGCAAGGCACATCTGTTTATGGACATCTATGGCAACACACTAATGCGTCCCAGCTCGCATCATTATGTGGCCGCAAAGGCGCGCACTCTTCTCAACATGATCTGCGATGCGGAGCAGCTACAACGCTTGGCGCCGATGCTCAACATTGATGCACTAAAGTACAAGGAACGCGATGGCCTCGAGATGGCCTTTAGCTACTGGCAGCCACAACATGAAGCGTACGAGATTCAACGTTACTGGGAGCAACGTGTGCGTCGTATTTTGGGCACACGATATGATCATCGACAGGGCGTCTTCGACTGGGATCTGAGTATGACACTGAAAGATCGCGAAGCGCAACAGATTTGTTCGCAGGAGTATCGACATTGGCGTGAAACGGGTGTTGCCTTTGTCTTTCCGGAGTACGAGCACTGCAAGCCGAATAAGACTCTGGCAGCTGGACTACAGCGCAATGGACGCACCTATCTGCATCGTGGTTATTTGGGCGACATCCAAACGGGTCCCTTCTGTGGCTTTGGGCTACGGACCACCGAAGAGCGCATGCATAATTCGGTGCATGGAGAGAACGACTATCGTGCCACAGATGTCACCGAACGCAATCTCTTGGAGCTATTCCATGAGCTGCTCACACAGACAGCCTATGAGCACGACAAGACCATCTCCCGGCGGTATGGATCCACACAACTGCTAATGACGCCGCTGCTCACCTACAATGAGTGTGATATGAACGATGGGCAGAGGAGCTATGATAAGCCCTGTATCCAAGTTCCAGATGTCCAACTGCACTTCATCTCGCCGATGGAAATAATGGAGCTGCAAAAGGGCGCTCCACGTTGGCAAAACTATTTCGATATCGCTTTTGTGGCCTACAATTATTATAACTTCTTGAGCAACGAGTTTTTTGGCGCTCTGCGCGCACAGTCTCTCTTTGTACTGGAGACAAAACTGCTGACCGTGGAGCGCAAGGAAAACGTACAAAAGTTTGAGACGGCTGCTAAGGAATTGCTAAAGCAGGCTGGTTTACGACCCTGCCTCAATTATCAATCAATTAATGTCAAAAATATGCAGCTTAAATACAAAAAGATGCGAGACGTAGCTGGAGATGGGAACGATGAATTTCCAGATGAACCAATTGAGTTAAAGGAGGGATATTCAAACGAAATTAGAGAAGAGATTCGAGACAAAGAAAATTCAGATATGAAAGATGCAAGAAATGAAGATCAAGAGAACGCAGGGAAATTGCAGTTAAACGATAATGAATGCAAGGACGCACAACACAAGCATCAGGGAGGCCTACAGAAAATGACGAACTCACAGGATCAAGCGGTGAAGCAACCGAATTCGCCATTAAATATAAATGCGAATGAATACCACGACGATCAGTCACAAGAGATATTAAAAAACGGACAGGAGCTAAAAGAACAGGAGACTGAACAGCAGAATATACAACCAACTATTAATGATAAATAATTACAGTTTGAATCAGAGCAAGAGCAAAACGAAGACACCAAGAACACGAGCTGAAGGAAAACAAAAGATATTGCAACCGAATACAAATAATGAGATTGAACGACAGAAAAGCAATCAAATACAAATAGAAATAGGAGCTGAATAAACTTGAAGATGAGAAATTATCCGTGGACCCGCTATAGTATAACGAAGACGACCATCAGTTGAAGGTGTTTAAAGAAAATAAATAATTCGAGGACCTAAACACACAAGAGTAAAGACAAGACCAACTGCTGAGAGATCACATATCTAATCAACAAAAAATGCAATCTCGATAGGTCATCATTTACAGGATGCACACCCCAAATGGTTCCATGTTTGTTACTAATTTACATTTCTGTTCAAACAATACCTTGTCTTTATTAAATTAACTTATCCAGGAATCAATTAACTACTTCGACTCGTTTTCTTTTTGCCCGTTGCCCAGCTGTCTAAGTTGAAATTCATGCCCTCTTTGCCCTGTCGCAGCTTTTGGGGCGTGCCAAATGCGGTTGCTTCCCGTCGGTTATCTTCGTACTTGAGCAGATGATCAATGCGCACGTTGAGCTTGTTGGCCCGTTTATTCAACGCCTGGCGATTGTCCGCCTGTTGTGTGGCCAGATCAATAACCTTGCGACGCGGCACATGCTGAAGTGCCGCATTCCAATCGCCCGTTTTCTTCAGATCCAGCATAATGTTAATCATTTGATTGAGCGTTAGAGACTTGCCAGAGCCAGAGCCCCACTGCAGATAGCGATCAAGGGGCAGACGCGCCATACGCAGACCCAAGCGCTTCGCCTTAGCTAGCGACAGCGGATCATTGTTCACGGTGTCCACCATGGCGCCTACTATGTAAATATCATCCGGATTGTATGTTTTCAAATCCTCCCGACAGTGCGGCGTCAGATAAACTAGCTGCTCTTTGGGAAACAATTCCGTAAAGCACTTCGTGTGTACATTCATGGGAAACTCTGGACTCAACATTGTGGGAATATACCGTTTTAGATACTGCATGCAGCGTCCCTCAAAGTTGGTATTACAATAGTGCAAATCAAAGGGTTCATCATGGGCACGATTTTCGGCAAAACACAGCATCAACTGTTTGGCAGCATTCGAAGATTCGCGATTGTTCATGCTCGCATCGTAGGAGCAGTCTAGAACCATTTTTGGTGCGAATTGCATTGAACGCGTTAAGCGATTGTTCAGCCAATGATTGATGGTCGTGTCGTATATGCGAAGAAACATTGATGTGTGCGCCAGTCCATAGATGATGTGGGTGTTCTCTTCCCGCTGCTTACGTAGATCAGCAATGCGTTGTTCCGTCGCATCGGCCCGCAGAGCTTTCTTCTCTTTGTCCGACTTCTTTTTCATTTGGATTTGCCACAGAAATGCATAGTATTTGATGCGAGCCGACTTGGATGGCAGTGTCAGCACGTGCGACCAGTGGTGCTCCTGGAAGAAGTCCAAAGCAGGCACACGGCGTCCTTCCTGATGCGCTATGTCTGCTTCCAGCTGCAACACCTTAAGCCTCTTATCGCGTTCTTCTTGGGTCTCAACTACCGTATTATCTGGCAGTGGTGTGGACCTGGATAGTGCAAAAGGATTTACAGGCTTCCTGTTTGCCTCCGACTTTTGCTCAGGCTCACCGATGACGGTATTTGTGTTCGATTTGAACGGATTGCACAGGCCGCGCGCTGTGCTCACTGGCGAGACTACAGCGCCATTTAAAATGAATTGACCTGTACGCCAGCGTAGTATGTTCTTTAACATGTTTATGTTAATAATTACAAAATATATTAAACTAAAGCCGAATCCAATCAGCACGCGTAAATTAAATAACAGCAACAGCTGTTGGCCAAAACCTCGATGTATTATCGATATATCGTTATTTTTAAATTTATTTCAAATATCGATATGTGTTCCACATGTTTCACAGCTCGCAGATGCAAACACAGTCTGCCCTCAAATTGTTGGCCCCACAATAGGCGAGGCGACAGGGACTACAGCGATAAATTATATAAAACTAAGTCATAGCTAAGTACAGCGATTTAATGACTTTGTCGTGTAGAATATATGCATAAGCAAAATACTCACACTGTCCTTAGATCCAGATTCACTACTTCGGCATCTTGCAGCCATTAAATTAAGTGTTCAAGAACTACTTTATCAACGACAGTCAACTCCCTTAGTTCTAGCACAATGACAGCATACTAATACCTATCACCAATAATAATAAACAATTTGTGAAAGGAATGGGAGTTGTTTATTTTGTCTAAGCATGTTTTATATTTATTTCTTAAACTTCTTGTTTACAAGCTAGTTAAATGTTAATTTAATACGCGAAGTCTGTATGTATTGTGTCACCTTTCACGTTGGATCGTGAAATCTGTTACATCTTCCGTTAATCGATTTTGCCGAGACTCGCTTACTTCTCCTCACACCACTCATTCTCCTTACGCACCTGCTCCTCCTCGGCGGGAGTGAAGTCCTTCTTGATGTTGAAGGTCTTACGGATGTCCTCCGGAGTCTTTCCCTTGATCATATTGGCCACAGTTTTGCATGTTAGCTCCAGCAAACCCTTAATATCCAAATAGTTGGCCGCCAAGATCAGTTCGAACAGCGTACCCTGATCGACTTTGAGAAAATCGGCATCCCAGGATGTGATATCATCGGTGCGCTTCTCCTTGCTCTCATCATCATCGGTGGGCTGCGGATCATCCTTGTGATAGTTTGCCCAAGTGAGAACCTTTCGCAAGATTGTCGAATTAACATTGGGCAAGGGAACAATGGCATTCTCATCGTCCTCCATGCCACAATCCTCCAACATGGTTCGAATAGTGCCCGAACACTTGGCGATTTGTATATCGGTATCGAAGATCTCCTCATCGGACGATTGCAATTTAATATTCGGCATGTTGATCTGCGAAATCGAATACAAGTTAATTCCAAGCATATACATGCATACATATACATGCAGTGGCTCTCAGTTCATTTCGGGCAGTGTCTAGCAAACATTTTAATTGCCTGCCATTAACATATTATCCAATTTTTTTCAAAAATTCCAAAGACCGGTGGCAGGTACATATATTAACTACCATAAGGAATATATGACCCCCATAAACTGGGGTTTCCCCACCGGCTAGGCCAGGTTATGTAAAAAAGTACCTTAATTTATGGTCACATATTATTTCGGGCAGTGGCATTATGGACACCTGGGTGCCATAAAACCAGGATTTTTTACGTCAGACTAATTATTTTCGGAATAAATAAACCAATCCTTCGTAGTCAGTTTAGTTATATCCTCCATCTCGGGTGCCACCAGCCAACAAGGACTATGGACAAACGGACTACCATTGAGCAACGGAATCTCATCCTGGAACACTTCAAGATTGGATATTCACATCGCCAAATAGCTAAAATGGTAATTCTAAACAAATCAGCTGTGACCAACATCATTCGGCGCTTCGTCGACGAAAATCGGATAGAGGACAAGGGCAGATGCACAAAACAAGATTTTCACCGAACAGGAGGAGCGGAGGATCATCAGGAAAATCCCAAGCTATCGGCTCCAAAACTGACTCCACAGGTGGAGGATGAAATGGGGAATATGTGCAGTGTGGAAACTGTGCGCCGGGTTCTGCGCAACCATGACTTTAATGCCCGAGTACCACGAAAGAAGCCCTTTTTAAGCGCAAAAAATAAAGGGACTAGGATGGCATTCGTCAAAACCCACTTGGACAAGGATTTGGAGTTCTGGAACACAGTCATATTTGCAGATGAGTCCAAATTCAACATTTTTGGCTCGGACGGACGGAATTATGTGTGGCGACAGCCCAATACTGAAATGAATCCGAAACACCTAAAGGCAACAGTCAAGCACGACGGAGGAAGTGTAATAGTATGGGCATCTATCTCGGAAACCGGTGTCGGAAATTTGGTGTTTTTTGAAACAACAATGGACAAGAGTGTGTATTTCAATATATTAAAGGAAAATTTAGTCCAAAGTGCCAATAAGCTAGGAATCCGACGTACTTTGCGGTTCTACCACGACAACGACCAGGACAACAGCCAAGCATAAGTCCGGATTAGTACAGTCCTGGCATATCTGGAACTGCCCCCACATGATAATTCCACAGGCCCAGTCTCCAGATTTAAATGTTATTTAAAATTTGTGGGCTCTGCTGGAAAATAACATCCGGAATCACAGATCCGATCTCAAGAATGCTCTGCTGGATGAGTGGAGCAAAATCAGTCCAGAAACGACCCGGAAGCTGGTATCTTCCATGAATAATAGGTTAAGGGAAGTTATTAAGGCTAAAGGATATCATACTAAGTATTAACATCCTTATTTAAGTTTTTATACGCCAAATATGTTACTTTTCTAAGATTGTCCGAAATAAATTTTGACATGTATTTTGGATATGTTTCCAGTTTTTGACTAATTTCAGTTAATTAATTAATATTTTAATAAAAACTGAAGTTTCCTTTTCAAACGTGATATAACATAAAACAAATTGGCATTTAAACATTTTGCGTTTGTTTTTTTGTTTAAACCTTATAGCACTTTAAATTTTTTGCTAGGCGCTGTTCCAGTTTAACTGCGAGTCACTGTATGTAGTATTTATCTTGCATGTTGAGCAGAAAAATCCATAAAGGTAGGAGGGATGCATAAATGTGTGTATGTGTATATATGTTGGGTATCTGCATGCATAATTGTAATATAAGCATTCATTTGCTAAACAATCACAATACATACATATGCGTATCCATGTGAATGTATGAATGTACAGCAATTTGGATAAAAGCGTCGCATATTCAATTTTCCATAAACCATAATTCTTTTCTTTTTGCCACATACTTACTGCAATAGTAAATGATTTATTTAAGACTTGAGTGGTAATTGAAGCAGCACGTTGGATAGTTCGAATAGGCTACTTTTATTTATATACGATCAACTATATCTCAACAAGACAGGGAATTCCGCAAAGCCAAAGAAACACGAAATTACACTGTGATAGAGCTGGGCGAAATAGTGATGCCCGATACTTTTAAATTTATTTAATCGATGTTTTCTGATGTTCGATGTTTTTCTGCTTGCCTGTAGCGTCCAATGTTCAGTAACGCAGTAATAATAGTTTTATTCCAAATCATTTGGTTTCCTTTCGTGTTTATGAAAAATATGAAATATTCAATAGGGAAGAAGTACTTTATATCCATTAAAGTGAAAAATATAGTAAAAGATAATTACATCGATGTTCTTAATCCAGAACTAGCCACAGCTGTTCTTCGATAGTGATATGAGCCAATTCTAACTAATTTCGATATATTATCGAATTAATAAACGTTTGCGCCTCGCGGTGAATGCAATTTTTAGAAGAAGCTGTATTTGCCGACAGTTTTTGCGCTTGTTTCTATTAGAAAACGCATGTAAAATTTGTAAGGTAAATTTAAATCGACCAGAAACGTTAAAATATTTGTCGCGATGGCTTTGGTTTGTGCACGTAAGTTTCTGTCAGTTACGAGTGGCCATATTAAGACTAATATCATGTTTTTTCAGTAACAAACGAGGTACCCGAGTGGCCAGTCGTCTCCCCGTGCTCTGGCGCCGTTTTTGAAAGACGCGTCATTGAGAAGTATATCATGGAAAACGGCTGCGATCCGATCAGTGGCAAGGAGCTGAAGCAAGAGGAGCTCATCGAAGTGAAGACACCTGCCGTAGTCAAGCCAAAGCCGCCTAGCGCAACCAGCATACCGGCAACGCTAAAGACCATGCAGGATGAGTGGGATGCACTGATGATACATTCGTTTACACAGCGCCAACAGTTGCAGACCACACGCCAGGAGCTGTCAAACGCACTGTATCAACACGATGCCGCCTGTCGCGTCATTGCACGCTTGAAGAAGGAGTTGACGGCGGCGCGCGAGGCGCTGGCCACTCTGAAGCCTCAGGCGGGCAATGTGAATGTGCCGTCAATGATTTCAGAGCCTACGCTGGCTGCAGAGGCTGGCGTTGGTGGAGCTCACCAAATGGAGCAGGCCGGCATGAGTACCGAAGTCATACAGAAGCTGCAGGACAAGGCCACAGTGTTGACGCAGGAGCGTAAGAAGCGTGGACGCACTGTGCCCGATGAGCTAGTCACGGCTGATCAAGTGAAGAGCTTCCTTACGGTCGCATCACATCCCGGCCTGCACTCGGCATCGGTTCCTGGTATTCTGGCCCTGGACATTAATAGTGCCGATCACAGCAAGATTTTGACGGGTGGCAATGATAAGAATGCAACTGTATTTAACAAGGATACGGAGCAGGTGGTGGCTATACTGAAGGGACACACTAAGAAGATCACCAAGGTCATCTATCATCCCAACGAGGACACTGTTATCACCGGCTCACCAGACATGAGCATACGCATCTGGCATGTGCCCACAACGCAGACGCAGCTGTTGTTACGCTGCCATGAGGGACCCGTCACCGGACTCTCGCTGCATCCTACTGGCGACTACCTGCTGTCTACGTCATCGGACAAACACTGGGCCTTCTCGGACATACGCACTGGACGCCTACTGACCAAGGTCATTGACACAGCCGAGGTGGGTCTGACAACGGCTCAGTTCCATCCGGATGGTTTGATTTTTGGCACCGGTACCGTTGATTCACAAGTCAAGATTTGGGATCTGAAGGAGCAGAGCAATGTGGCCAATTTCCCCGGACACACTGGTCCCATTTCGGCCATATCGTTCTCGGAGAACGGTTACTATCTGGCCACGGCAGCGGACGATGCTTGCGTCAAATTGTGGGATTTGCGCAAACTTAAGAATTTCAAGACCATACAACTTGACGACGGCTACGAGGTCAAGGACCTGTGCTTCGATCAAAGCGGCACCTATCTGGCCATTGCCGGCACCGATGTCAGGTAAGATCAGCGCGCATCGCTTAGCTTTATGGATGTAAATTTATTTATAGTCTCGCTTTTTATTCTGGTAAGGATTAAATATGCTTTTGGTATAATTAAATTTATTGTTTAAGCCTTCTGCTTGCTATACTGTGCCTGCTGCAATCGGTGATGCTTTTTGAAGTGCTCCATCCAGTTGTGTAAGCGATTCTGCTTGACCAGGGCACGGCGCGACATTTCGTTTTGCTTCGCCATGTGCCGTCGCACACTCTTCTCCAGACGACGCAGATCAGTTGGCGGTATGGCGTCCAGTTTGCCCAGCAGTTCCTGTGCAAAAGAACACCACCAATTCGTCTTCTGTTCATTCGTATTTAATTTGAGTACACTTACCAAGGCAAATGTCTGAATTTTCTCCACTTTGGTGAGCGTAGTATCCTGCTCGTCCTTGTAGCTGGCTTTCTTTGTGTTAGCCACTGACGCACGCATAGCCTCCACGGTACGCCACTGCTTAGATGATTTTTGGGGCGGGGTCTTTGGTGGCTGCTTCTGCTGTTGTGGCTGCTGCTCTGGCTGCACTTTATTCTGCAGCCGTTTCAGGATAACCGGCACAATGCTATTCAGTTTGATGCTCAGCTTGCTGAAGAGATATGTAATTAATGTAATTAATAATTAGCATTTTTGTAACTATTAACATACTCCTTGCAGTAGGAGTGCTCGTAATCGTTAAACAACTCGTGGGCACGTTGCTGCAGTGCAGCCATGCGACGTTGCAGAAACTCTGGGTCCTTGAGAAATACGACGGCGCTCGCATTGCGCTTTTGCGTCTTTTCCTGCAGATGAAATTTAAATTAAATGCGCTCCATAAGTAAGAGCAATATCCACATACTCACTGCCTTGTCATGGAGTATGCCAACAATGTGGTTGAGCAGCGCCAGCTGTGTGAAGCGTTTGTTGTAGTTGGACACCTTCATGCGATTCCGTTCGTAGCCCTTGATCCAAATTTCGGCATTCAAATGATTTCGCTTATCCAGATACGGTCTAATCACCTGCTCCATATACTGCTTAACCTGCCGCACCTGCTCGAGGCCAGCCGGATGACGTTCGCTGATCTCCATATTGGCAATATGCTGGGGCATTGGCAACTTGATGTCAACCTGCTCGGATTGCTGCTCTAGCGTGTCGTCAAAGTAGCTAATCAACTTCAGCAAGTACTGAAAGCGACCATAGATTTCCTGTACCTCCATTAGCACACGCTGATGCTGCAATTTCACCTGGTTGAGCTCCTCAGCCACTTTGTTCTCTTTGAGCTTCTTGAGGTTTTCCTGAGCCTGGAGCATTTTCTTAAATTCGTTAGCCTTCATTTTCATGAGCGAATCGGCGGCAAACTTATGAAACTCTTGCGCCTCCCGATAGAGCTGATTTTGGTGATCAACCTCACGCCTCCTATCCAAAAACATTTCCTGCGTTGAGTAGCACATAAATTTATTGCGTGTAATCTCGCGTAGCAATAAAATATCACTGTAAATGGAGAATATTTAATTTAGATAAAAACTCTTAAAGTTGTCTGCAGACTACAGACGTCTTCATGCGAAACTTCTTTGCCAAACGCTGCAGGCCAGCGTCTTTAATATAATCCGGATCTATGGTGGTTACCACACATGGCGCACGCGGATTGGCAACTTCACCTCGCTGTTGAAAACGCAGGGAAAATATTTAAGAAACTTAAATACGATTTTGCCAATTTTTGTTACCGCATTAAAATCATCAATGCAAAGATTGATATGTTTTGGTGCGTTCGGTTCCAAATAGTCCTGTGGTCGTATGTAATCTATTAGGAAGAACTGCTTATTAGAAACTTATGAATAGATACCAATGCATCTTAATCTTACCTTCATATTTGCGGAAAATTTTACGCTTAAACTTTTTCATCATTAAATTTAAAGAGTGTCCTCGATTAGTGGTTGTTTACTATGTTGCCAGGGTTAAATAATCATTTATTAACAGTAGTTACCAAGCGCAACCAGACATTGATAACATTTCCATGTCCAATTTTATATTGCAGGGTTTACTTGTGCAAACAGTGGCAGGACCTGAAGGTATTCAACGATCACACAGCACTCGCCACAGGCGTGCGATTTGGTAAGCATGCTCAATATATCGCCTCCACCAGCATGGATCGCACCCTGAAGTTGTATGCCGTCGAGTAAAAGCTGCATATTTTAATTTAAGCCATCGGAGATCCATAGTTAGCAATAAGTTCAACATTTTATATAAATATACTACATACATTTAGCTGTTCTTGTACCCGTAAATCAATTGCTGCGTAAATAAACCAGACTCTTCTTTATTTCCGAGCCAAAAGTGTTTAACATATGATATAAAATACTTGTTTATAAACTACAAAACAGAATTTATGCTTATAAATAGGCAAACCGTTGCTTCTCAGCTATATTTGGTTTTCGATAATTATGATGCCGAGATCTGCTTTAATGGGCTTTCCAAATACGCAGCCAGCGACATGGTCTTCTGTTTCAACATGCCCAATCCCACATGCTCTTTGGCATAGAGACACAAAAGGACACTGGCCACCTGCAAAAGAAAAAGAATTTGATTAATAACTATAATTGAAATTGTTTTGAGTGTCTCCCACCTGAGTGATGGCCACATGACCGCACTCGCAGTCAATTAACACAAACGTCAGGCGATCTTCCCGGAATGCATTGCGTCCGTGTTTCTCGTATGCAGCCCAGATATTGCTCGCTATCGCTGCAGTTATGCGTGCATCCTTATCACCATAGCCGGAGTATGCCAGCAGAGCGCCTTCCTGGCTGAGAAGACTGTAATTGAAAATCAAAGTAGCTTTTGCTGTTTTGTTCAGAAATGTGAAGCGCTTACTTACAGCGTATTTTCGACGCCGCCAGTGTTTGCTTGGCTTAAAACCTGGGTCAGCGCTTTTGGTTTTAGCATTTCGTGTACTTTTTTCCCTTTTCTTTTTTTGCTAAAAAACAAAAAACAATTGACGCCCCGACAATTCAGGCATTCGCTGGGAAAGGCAACACGACATATGTGCAGTTAACAGTGCTGCTCCTCACTTAACAGAATCCGTTGACGAATGCATAAATTTGAATTTTATTTAGCGTACAAAATAAAAAACCCAAAAATGCTTAAAAAATTTTGATGTGTGATCTGTAAATACAGATTGATAGGCAGTTATCGCATACCACCACTAAAAGAGAATATTTAAAAGGCCACATTGTTGAAAAAGGGAAGCAAGTTGACAGGGTCAGCGAGATCACATTGAATGTTACCGAATTTTCCGCAAGGTGGAGTTTTGTGGGTTAGGGGGAATTAGCACATGACAACGAACTAAAAGTGAGGCAGGTCATGTTTCTTGGCGCGTAAATTTTTGTGTCGTGCGGATGAAGATTGGAATGTCCTTGGCAGTTCACTAACCTTCTGCTATATTTTCGGCTTTGAGGAGTAAAATTCGGCGTAAGTGTGATGGTTGAAATATTTTTTCTGTTCTAATTTTGTGGTATATGTTCAGGTGGCCGAAAGCAGGTCGCGCCGCATTTTTTTTTGCTTGGCGACCAAGAATTGTCTAAATTCGCTGGAGACAACCTTGTCTACTATTACGAAGGAATCACTTGGCGCATCGTTTATTTCGACATTGGGAGTGCGCATGCGCAACGACGGTGAGCTTTTTCAGCCGGTGAGCGCGTTCCAATACGTAACCAGTGCCATCACGTACTCCTAGGATTAGGCCATCAGCGACCCAAATCGCATAGTTCGAGCGTAATAAAATATAATCGAACAAAAATTAAATTCAAACGCATGAGCAAATGAAATGTATTGTCACGCCCAAATTTAAAAGGCGTAATTTATATTAAAATCATGAACTGTCAAGACACATATAAAACCAAATATATGCCCAGTCGAGTGCAAGTCGACTGCGTGCATTTGTGCCAAACCCAAATTCAGCGTCCCGGTCGTAGTGCTTCAGCACATCCAGTCCATTTTCCTTGTATTTAAATTGTAGGCAAAGTAATTTGTACATCTATTTGTTATTCATAGTTGTATATTTATTTATTCATATTTGTTACGAGCCGGTTTGTTCTAATGGGGCAGCTCCGGCCAGCCAGTACTCCATTAGGGGTGGGTCAACCCATGCCCACCGACCGTACAATAACACAACACTAAACAAATCTACACATCACTATTAAACAGCTGGTTTAACGGATAGTGGCAACCATTATTTAAAACAAAAAGAAATACGTCAACTTAGACGTCCAACGGTGGCCTCGCTGTTATTGCCGTAGCGCTCCCGCCCTTCCTGTGGGGCGAAATCATATAGTTAATGCCCCACCCTTTTAATATCAAAGATCACATCTTATCTTATCTTATTTTTGGTCCCCTCCTCTCCATTTACAAATCTTAAGCCGTCATTTTAACTGACTACGCACATTTAATGTTCATAGCTTACGGCTAATATTTTACGCTCAGACTTATTGGTATATATAGTTATTACACTAAATTTAATTTAAATGAACGAGACCCGACAAAACTTTATTCGACCTTCTACGCCATCACAATTGCCTTACTTTGCGTAGTCTTGTTTTTGGGGCTTAAAGCCTTTTACATAACCTATATACAAAATTAAGTTCTTTTATATATATATTTTTTTTTATATTTAATTTTTTTTTAACACGAAGGTGAGTTTTCAGACCATTGGGGGACACCCTTAAGTACCCTATGGAGCTCCAAGGGATAAATATGAGGGTATCTACTCACAGATATTTTATGGCAAAAGAAAAAAAAACATTTGCACCAAATAATCAACTAGCATTCGGCACGTAGAAAACCAACAAAGAGATGTCTCGGTGACGATTAAAGCTTAAAGCCGGAATGAGTTATTTGACCAGCGCAAATAATTGCTTATAACAATTAATAATTATGATAACCTAATCGATGATGGGCCTTAATATAACAAATTTTAGCCGTACGAATAAACTAATAATTAAATAGATTACAACAAACGAAAAAAAAATATAAATACATAAACTATAATCTACAAATTTAGCCAACAAAAAGTTGCGCATCACTGTCGACGGCTGCGCATCACTTATGTAAAACTGATTAGCTGTGCGAGAGGGATGTTAGGCGTGCGCTCTGCTGACAGATACCAATTTCTTTCTGCCGTGATTTTATTGGACGGACTCACGATTTTGTTGTGTGGTTCCGATCCTTCGCTCCCCTCGTCCTGCTCTTCCATGTCGCTGTTGGTTCCGGATGGCTGCTCCTGGTAGCTTTTTTATCTGCGGGGATTTTCTTTACTCGGCTTATGTTGACATTTACATTTTTTGTGTCATTGTCGGCGGTTTTGAATTTTTTGAATTTGTTGCCGCCGGATTTATTAAATATTGTAGGTTTGTTTCTTCGATCTTTAAATTTTTCTTTATTATTTGAATTTGTTGCCGCCGGCTGGTTTCATTTAATATTGTATGTTTGCATTTTCGGTGTTTAATTTAAATTTAGTAGCGATATTCCTCTTTTTTTTTTGAGTTCACTTTTTTTCCACCCAAAAAAAAGATCTTTATCTCCGCACTTTGCGCTCCTTCATACTTATTTCTTTCCGTTTCTTAGGCGCGCGAACTCACTCTATCTTTCTAAAAAACTTACTCTCCGTCTACTCTCTTAAAATTGAAATCTTGGGTTACCACCTATTTGCCTGTTGGCAGCTCCAACTATCGATACCACGCCGCCTGCCGCAACAGTACCCCGAGATTTAGAGGGACGCCTCGCCACTGAAGGAATCTTGGGAGCAAGGGGATTTCAAATTTGGCGCTAAAGCCTTTCGCAAAGTTACTCAAAACGAAATTCCGTCGGTAGACTTCTTGGCCCGGCTTCGCATGAAATGCCCGTGCGCGAACCTCCCCACGCTGGTGACGTTCGTTCATACGCCTTACGTAACTGGTTTTGGATCCCCTGTTGAATGAGTTGCATCTTATCCGATGCAAGCAAATGATAAACCTCCTGTTCGCTCATGGACCCTAACTTTCGAGCTAGTTTGTGGTTAGCCCCGTTGGGGAACATATGATGTCCGAAAACTGCGAAGAATGGCGTAACTCCTATAGCCCCGTGTACGGCGTTGCGTATGGATACCTCTATCTCGGGAAGGTACAAATCCTAGTCTCGGTGATCTTCCTCAAGGTATGCTCTTATGGACGTTAGAACTGTCCGGTTAACCCGTTCTGCAGCATTACTTTGTGGCGAGTACCCAGGCGTGCGCATATGCGAAATCCCGAAAGATTCAATCATATTCTGAATGGTCTACGATCACGAAGATCCAAGCGTGTCCTTGCTTAGATCTTATATATGTCCCCAGAAAGTCTATATAGAGTTTTTGGAAGGGTCTTTCCATTACTACCTCATTTCCAATTCCCATTTGCATCAGAAAGTTTGGTACTCTACATTCCTTGCAGGTCCTACATTGCTTCACCCAATCTTTCACCTGAACAGCCATGCCTCGCCAGTAGAAATGACGCCGCAAATTTTCCAACGTCTTAAAGATCCCACCATACCCTGCCATTTCATCTATATGGGCCTTTTCAATCAGTCCGGCTGTCAAAGTGTTAGGGACCCACAGCTTCCAAATCGTTCCTTCTAATTCATCTTCCGGGCGAACAAACTCCGTACGCTTGAACAGCAAGTCTCCCTCTATCTTCGTATCCGGTAACTGGTCTTGATTCTTTTGTACCTGTTTGAGCAATGTTTGATACTCTTCTGACTCAAACTCCGTGGTTGTAAAACCCAACAGTTGCTCCGGATCAAAACCAATCTCCTCGACACTACGAGAAAGTGTACCGGCCACCACGTTTTCAGTACCTTACCGGTGTTCTATACAGAAATCATATTCCTGCAGTTGTAGGGACCAACGAGCTAACCTCCCACTTAGATTCTTCATGGACATCAATTTTAAACTGGCGTGGTCAGTGATACATGTAAATGGCATTCCTTCGATATACGGTCTAAATTTTCTAATATACATTTGTTATGCCTTGCCTGTCGAAAGCACCAATATATCGCTCAGCCGGCTAGCTATCGGCTCAGGGGTAGTTCGACCGCGTGCGCATGCGCTGCGAGAAGGTTTTAAAAAAGAAATTCAAATAAATTGGTTGTAAAAAAATGTTGAAGTAATTATATATAAAACAAAATAATGTAAAATAAATAAATAGAAAACAAAAGTAAAAATAATAAATAAAATAATAAAATAAAAACATACAAACCGGCGGCAGCAACAGGAGGAACTATTCATCGCCACCATCAAGGAGGAAATCGGCCAACTGGACTCAGGAACCAAGAAATCAAAGCCCGGAGACCGTGAGACGACTCGGATTGTATCTACAGATCAGTGAGTTTGTTCCCGCCTAGTAGCGGCAGAGTGAGCCAAAGACAGCTGATCGGCCCTAACCAAGGCAATAGTGATGCTCACTTTTAAAGCCAAATAATAGAAAAGAAAAAAAACTAAATGTTTTGTAAGCTTTAAATTAAGTAGATAGATAAAATTGTATTAAATATATATAAGCGAATTTGGTGTTGCCCAACAAAAAGGTTAGGGATCACGATGTTACATGTATCATATGAATTGTAAATTAAATAGTCTAAAAAAAGGAACATGATGTGGTAAATCAATGTGATTGGGTGAGATGAGGGCATAAGAAGCAAACGAGAAAGAAATAATTATGAAAGGGAATTTCCCCAGGAAAGTTAGAGGAGAGTCCGAGATTTTTTTTATTTATAAAAGAATACAAATTTTTTTTTGTTAACTTGCCGCCCAATATATCGCGGTCGAACTACCCCTGAGCCGATAGCTAGCCGGCTGAGCGATATACTGGTGCTTTCGACAGGCAAGGCATAACACATTATCGCCGCCAAACATCCCTACTCTGTGACGGAATAGTTCCTCGGATGTTTATTTAATTTGGCGGAGAAGAAAGCTATTGGTTGTTCTTGATTTTCATAATTTTTCTGGAACAACACAAACCCTATTCCAAACTGAGATGCGTTGCACTATACAAATAATCGCTTGGAAAAATTGGCGTGAACCAATACCGGCGCGGTGGTCAATGCGGTCTTCAAATTCTTTACTGCCTGTATAGCTTCTGTACCTGAAAGAAATTTACCTTCTTCTTTCTCCAACGATTCCGTCAAGGGTGCAGCTATACTGGCGAAGTCCCGTATAAAACGCCTATACCAACCGGCGGTGCCTAAGATGGAGCGAACTTCCTTTCCCGACCGTGGTATTGGGATTCTTTTAATAGCTTTTACCCTCTCGGGATCCATGCGATCCATACCACCACCGATAATGAATTCCAGACACCTCAGTGCTTTGAAACAGAATTTGGATTTATGCAATCCTCTGGAAAGGTTTGCCTTCTTGAGACGTTCTCCCACTTTTATTAAATATTTTATATGGGTTGTAAAATCTGGAGCTATTATCAACAGATCATCCAGGTAGACAAAAATGTTGGATCTTAACTCGGCGGGTATAACTTTGTTCATCAGCCGAACAAGTCTTTGGGCTGCATTGCATAGCCCGAATGGCATTACTCGGAACTGATACAACGGCCTTCCCGGTACGGTAAAAGCGGTATATGGCTTGCTTTTATTATCTAATTCTACTTGCCAATACGCAAACTTTAAATCAACGCTAGAGATGTAGTATGTTTGGTCTATTCTTAACAGTATGCCTTCTATACAGGGTAATGTATAGGCGTGCTTTACGGTCAATTCGTTGAGTTTTCGAGCATCTAAACAGAAATGATTTTTGCCCGGCCTTCGTACGACTGTTGTACGATTACTCCACGTACTATTGCTCTCTTCTATGACCCCTAGTTCCAACATCTTATCTACTTCGTCGTGCACAATTTACTGCATGGCTGGAGATAATGGATACGGTCGGTCTTTGATCGGTTGGGCCCCTTTGACTAATTCGATTGTGTGTCGTTCTACGTCAGTCCTCCGCAATCCACTTTCTTCGAACAATAGAAATTCCTTCTTTACGGTCTCCAACTCACATCTTTCATCTCTAGATAGTTCCCACGAATCGGTCTCTACCTCCACTTCATCCTCTTCTTCTCTATAATGTGTCATGGACACTGCCAACACTTCTTCGACTTGCTTCTCTGTCGTAGTAAGCTTATCGGGATCTAGAATGGCTGGGGCTAATTCAAAGGCTCGCCAAAAATCGATTCCTAAATATGCGCGTTGTTCCAGGTATGGACATATGTATAAAGGTGATATTTTTAGTTAGATCTCGGTAAGATATGGGTAGTTCAACTCGGCCGATGATCGATCTGTCCTGGCCTCCGGCGGTTCGAACGATTGACACATATGGTTGCATCGTAATTCCTAGATCTTCAATAAATTCCCGACTGCCTTTCCCTAGCAAACTGACACTCGCTCCAGTATCCAAGAGACCTCTTAAAGTGTACTTGCCTACCAATATTTCCGCGAATACCCGTGAATCTTTTAGATCGCCTTTCGCAATACGCGTCGTCGTCCAAAGCGATCTCTTGCCTTCTTGACCCGACGTGTCACGATCCGCATTCCTTCTAATTGTCTATCACTAAATATTCTATTCCTTACTTCTAAATATTTTCTTAACCTTTCTTCGAGTTGTAAACGCTTGATTAAATTACTGTCTTTATTTTTACCAATTTCTCCGGGCTGTTTACCTATTTCTTCTGCTTTTCGGACTGAATCCCCGAACGTGAGTCGCCCGTCCTCTTCACGCTCATCCGACCGTTTCCAGAGCATTCTGGGTATTTAGGAGAGATGGTCTCTAGACATCCACATTTGTAACAAAACAGTATACGCAATTTATTTTCCCATTAAACCTAGCACTAACACTTAAAACAAGACTTCAGAGTACTCTCAGGGTCGCCTCCGCCGCGCAATTACCTAGAGAGCATCTTCTCAATAGTAAGTCGCGGTTTCGTACGGCGCGAAGAGTAGCCATCCGTACTGCGAGGACTCGTCGTTTCGGTTTATTTATAATTTTCGGTTGTTTGATTTCATCTCGCATACGCTGATCGCTTGAATCTGCTTCTTCAACCATGGCTCTCGCGATCCTGATGATTTCACAAAATGCCCTTGGGCGCCATTCTTGTAACACGTCCAGTGTTTCACAGTGGGCAACCTCGGTTAGCTAGTATTCCCAATGTGTGGCAAAAATCCAGACGCCGTATTTTGTTGAAGAACAATGGTACTTAGATATTTAAATTAATAATAAATATGTGAATAAATAAATATATGAATATGAATAACGCATATATATACAAATTACTTAACATAACATTCAAATACATAGATAATCGCCGACATACAACATTTACTTAAATATTCTGAATGAGGATTGGATGCGCTGGAGCACTGCGCCCTGGGCGTTGAATTTGGGTTCGGCACAATGTATGATTTGTTTGGTGCTGAAGGCTTATCCTAGGATCATGTGATAGTAGTAGGGAAATGGGGATTCTATGACAGGAAGCGGGTTATTGCTTCTTTGATTTTTAATTGCTTCATTATTGGAGCTAATTTATTGCTTTTGGGTGGGGGAGTGACAGGTGTGTGACCTTTTTTTTAGGAAATTGTGTGATTTTGGATCACGTATGCGACATTTATGATCGAAAGGTATAGATTTATGGCTGACCCTTTTTTATTGTGGGTTGGCATGAGGTGGAGGATCACTCAGCAGCACTTGTGTGTGCGTACGTGATTGTGGTTTTAAGGAGGATATTGTGTGCTAGGCGTGTAACCTGTAACCTGTGTTTTAGAATCAAGTGGAAGATCAGCTAGCAGCTGGCGCACTGTTGTGCATGTACATGATTTGATTTTTGAGGGTGGGTGCAATGATCAGTGGAAAGGTAATGCTCGCTTCTCTTTTGTCACTTTTTGTCAATGCATAGAACTCATACGAGACCTCACACCTGAATGTTTTCCCACACAATAATTAAAGTATTATTGGTGTAAACTGTTGTTAAGTAAGTACTTCGCACGTACGTTTGCCACGTGCTGCTACCTTCTTCGTGTGTTTGGTTCTCTCCCTTTTTACAGTGGAGTAGTTTTCGAACTCTACAATCGTCAACTCGTGTGTTTGCGGTTTCAAAGTTTTAAAAGAAACTAAAAGAAAAAAGAAAAATGTTCAACAACAAGAACAACTCCGTCAACGCCGTCAAGGGATTCAACTATGTCGCCCGGAATAACTCGGCTCAAGGACAGAGCCACCCAAATTATTTCGATCACTTGACTTATGTGGCTAATACAAGCATACCCGCCAATCCCAACATCACCACCACCACCAACACCAGCTCCATCATCAACTCCGTCACCACCACCACGACCAACACCAGTTCCATTATCAACTCCGTCACCACCACCACCAATAACACCAACTCCGTCGCATCAAATATAATCTCTAATGGAGTACCAACTCAAGTCAGGGTCTGCACCGCATGCAGTATACAAATTGCATCATCAAAGTGGAGCGCGCATCTTCGTTCCAATGCCCACAAGATGCTCGTTTTTACGCCTGTAAATAGTCAGGTGAAACTAATTTCGAGAATAATCACACAAATTTGGTCGAACCAATAGAGTTTCTGAGTGAAGCAGCTGAAGAAATGCTTCCACTAATTCAAAATGTTTTGATAACTCACACAGCCTGCAAAATAAATATTGAACTCTTTGCAGAGTATATAAAATTCACTGATGTTGAATTGCTGATGACAATTAAATCTCATCAGTCTAACATGAGTGTCTTAACAGCATCTAGTGATCTTGGAGAGATTATCAAAGATCATTCAGCAATAATTTGTGTGAAAATGGATGAGTTCCAAGAGAAGGACAAGGACGTGGTTGGACATTGTCTCAAATCTTAAGACTGGAGATAAATATTAACAAATATACTCCACTCAAAGTTTCAAGCTTTATTGAAACACCAAAAGTTTTGAGGAATAAGAAGGCGATCATTAATGTTAAAAATGCTGATGAATTTTGTTTTAAATGGGCATTAATATCAGCCCTTAAAGCACCAGCAAACAACCGCCTGCACGATGCTCAGCATATAAAGTTGATGCGATTGAGAGCGACTTAATCAAAATTGATGGAGCACTCACGCTCAATTTTTCCAATTTGGATTTCCCTCCACAATTGGATCAGATAAAAATTTTTGAAGCTCAAAACCAAAACATTAGCATCAATGTTTTTGGTTTCGATGAGCAGTCCAATGCAGTCAACGGATCTTCGAAAAATTCTGTATATAAACGATGCATTTTTCTTCAATAAATTGAGTGTCTTTTGGAGTGTCTTTAGAGTCTTAGCACATACAAGTCTACTCATTCATTTCTACCATCGCATACACTGTGCGCAACGAAGGACCTCCCTCTCCGTAAGTCCAACTAGTTACAAGTGCTAGTTGCGACGCCTTTTAGTAGTCAGTTTATGTGCTGACTGCTTCCCTTCAAATATACACAAACATTTTGGTGACCCCGACGTGATTCCTGCAGTTGTCAACTAGGCGACAAAAGGATAACCAACCTCCAAAAATCCACATTTGAAGTTGTCAACAAGGCGACAATCAAAAGGATATCTGCAATCTCCTAACACAGTTCACTATATCGGTGTTAGTGAGACCATCTGAAGTTGTCAACTAGGCGACATATCAGGATAAAAGTGTGCTCTCGTTAGTTGAACGACCACAGCACTTATATCAAAGTCCACCAAGCGACAAAAAAAAAAAAAAAACTGATTAAGAAACAGATATACCAGTACATATCTGTAAAGGTCCAACAAGCGACAAAAATCAGTCAAAATGGCATCAGAAAAAAGAACCATCAATGAGTTGCTTGATGTCCAGCAAGATATTAGCGATGAGATTGTACGGCTGATATCTAATTATAAAAAGGATTCCGCTGAGAGAAAATCTCAGGCCGGCTATCACAAAATTAAAGCAGATTCTCTCAATGAGAGATGGAATATTGTCCAAGAAAATGACGAAGTCATAAGAAAATCTGGCGAGCTACCGAAAAATCATGAATACTTCACCTACTATGAGGACATAAGAACAACAGTTCTAAAGTACTTAGAAGTAATCAAAAACGACGCTGAAACCATAAATCAAGCCACAAGCAAGAAGCTTGAGATTGGCGATGGACAGCGTCAGCAATCAACCTTAGAACCCAAGGTGATTGCATTGTGCCGGCGACAAAGGGCAATGATCGCATCACTACATCGCACATTGCACCAAAGCACCCCTATTGAGCACGCAGCATTAGAGCTCATAAGGAATCTATGGACACAAATTCAAGAGGTCCATTTTCGGCTGTATGAAGAAGTTGAAAACCCAGAAGAAAATGGATATGATACAAAGGAGTATCTACAGGCAGAAGAAGATGTACAAAGGGCATTAGCTTTAAAAAGCATTAAGCAGTGCACCAATGACATAAACTTGCCTCGCATAACCATCCCCAAATTTGATGGGGATATATTAAAATGGACACAATTCTTTGATATGTTTGTGTCCATGGTACACGGGACCAACATGCCAACAATTCAAAAAATGTGGTATCTAAAAACCAGCGTGATCGGTGAGGCAGAAAGACTAATACGTCAAATCGACTTGAAAGAGGATAACTATCTTCACGCATGGAACATGTTGGTTGACGCGTACCACAATCCAAGAGACATAGCATCAACGGTATTGAACCGATTTTTAATGCAACAAGCCATTAACGACAATACAAAATCGCTTAAGGAATTATACATAGTCACTTTGGAGTCCCTTGCATCTCTCAAGGGACTCGGATTAGACATCTCAACGTGGGACCCAATTTTAATAGCGGTCATACGAAATAAGCTGGACAGCACAAATAAAACGCTGTACGAGCAATCATTAAGCAACTCGAAGCAAATACAAAAACTGGACACCATGCTCCAGTTTCTTGAACAACGAGTTCGTGTTTTAGCTAGCGGAAGCAAAACACACAGCAATGCCAAAAGGGATTCGATGGGAGCAACTTGTGCATCCTCCTCAACTACAAGGAAGAATTGCCTCTATTGCAAGAAGGCTGATCATATCATATTTCGGTGCGACGTTTTCCGTGCAAAGACAGCCGCTGAGAGATTGAATTGGATTCAACGACAAAAACTATGCGTCAACTGCCTCAAAGGAGATCACATGGCAAAGGTTTGCCCAAGTCGTTTTAAATGCTTCAAGTGCCAAAAACGACACAACACGCTGCTGCATTTGGAAAATTCTTCATTGGAGCAACAAAATCCAATTGTAGCATCAGCAAGTAGCAAAAATATAAACCTACTTGCAACAGCAAAGGTAATAGTCCAAGGAAATAATGGACGACAAGCTTTGATGGATTCTGATTCAGATTAACGTAATATCAGAACGACTCGCCTCTTTATTATCTTTAAAACGACACGATTCCACACTACGAATTGAAGGCATCGGTAGACAACAAAGGACAAGCAGAGCTCGCGTAAATCTGTTGGTAAAGTCATTATACAACGACTTTACAATGCGGATTGAAGCATTTATTCTACCGCACATTATTACGGATCAGCCATCCCAAAGCATAAATAATAAAGATTGGAACATGCCAGCAACCCTACCGTAGGCAGATCCCCAATTTAACAAACCTGGCAAAATCGACATGCTCCCACAACAACACAAAATACCCTCTGGTCCAATCATGCAAAAGACCAAGTTAGGATGGGTTGTGGCTGGAAAAATAAAAGAATCAAAGACGTCAGCAGCCATTTGTGCAGTAGCTACAGGAGAAGAAACGAATACCATAATGGAGCGATTCTGGACCCTAGACAACTTTGAAACAGCAGAAAGGCATCGTACACCAACTGAAAAGGAGTGCGAGAGCCATTTCATTGAGAACTTGCAGACTGCTGCAGATGGGAGATTTATCGTAAAATTGCCGATTGCTGAACATTCTTCAACCCTGGGGCCTTCGTTGGAGACTGCAGAAAAAAGATTCCTCGCACTAGAAAGAAGGACAGATTCAAAAATCTGGAAGGCATATGTGGACTTCATGACTGAATATGAACAATTGGGTCATATGAAAGCTGTCCCTCGAAAACTCCTTCCAACAAACCATTACTTCATCCCTCACCATTGTGTGCTGAAACCTGACAGCAGCACCACAAAGCTAAGAGTAGTCTTCGATGCATCATGTAAGACATCGACAGGAAAATCATTAAACGACATATTGCAAGTAGGACCCACGGTACAAAGTGATCTCATGTCAATTTTACTGAGATTCAGAACACATAAGTACGTATTTACGGCAGATATCGAAAAGATGTATCGCCAAATATGGATAAACCCGGAACACCAATTTAATCAAATGATAGTTTGGAGAACAAATCCAAATGATGAGTTAAAATTCTTTCGATTAAAAACGGTCACATATGAAACAGCATCGGCTCCGTTATTGGCTACTAAGTGTCTAAATCACTTAGCCTCACTTCATACAAGCAGATCACCATTAGGATCCTCTGCCTTAAGGGATGACTTCTACGTAGATGATTGCCTCACAGGAGCAGACTCGATACAGGAAGCAATCCAAATTCGACAGGAGTTGGTAAAAATACTGCTCCCCAACGGATTCAAATTACGCAAATGGTGCTCAAACAATGAGCAAATTCTTCAAGGAATTCCCAAGGACGACATAGTAAGCGATATTAAGCTTGACGAAACACTGGAACACTACAGTGTTGAGACATTGGGCCTTATTTGGATGCCAAAAAGGGATCAACTTTGCGGCCGCACACAAAGCAGCACAGCAAAAAGGATTACAAAACGTGTAATTTGCTCGGAGCTTGCAAAGATATTCGACCCTCTAGGCCTGTTCGCTCCAGTCGTGGTAAAGGCAAACATTTTTATTCAACTCGACTGGGACGACGAATTACTTGCGAATCTTCAGAATGAGTGGAAGGACTATAGAGAGGACTTGCAAAGCCTTAGCTCGATGCAAATTCCAAGGCACATATACGATGGAAATCCTCCAGTTACGAAGGAATTGCACACATTTGTGGATGCTTCAGAACAGGCATATGTCGCAGCAATATATGTATGCGCAACGTACAAAAACAAGCAAAAATCTGTGCGTCTACTATGCTCAAAGTCTCGAGTGGCTCCAACCGCAAAACAGTCACTACCTCGTTTGTGGCCAACCGAATAGCGAAAATTCAGGCAGTGACAAGTCAAAATAATTGGCGGCATGTATCGTCTGCCAACAACGCAGCAGATGTGCTCTCAAGAGGAATATCCGCACGAAAGTTACACAAGCATAGTCTATGGCTCTATGGACCACTCTTTTTGCATGGCACTCCAGACAAATGGATAGCCCCTCCCGTCATCTCTCCTAGCAACCTGGAAAGGAAAACAAAGCATATAAGCCTAGCTGCAACTCAACCAACAATAGGCGAAGAGTTGTATACCTGTCGACACAGCAACTCATTTCGTAAGTTACAACGCATTGTGGCTTACATGTTGCGATTCTGCTACAAGCGATACAGATCAGCAACGACCACGCTGTGTAAAATGGAACTGGACTGCGCTCGCAATATAATTCTACAAACAATACAGCGAGCTGAATTTACAGCTGAGCTGAAAGATTTGAAGCGCCACAATACAGTGGACAAAAAGAGTCCTATGGACTCATGCGAGTTGGAGGTAGATTGGAGCAAGCCCCACTCCCTTACAATGCAAGGCACCAGATTTTGCTGCCTTACAACGATCCAATAGTGAAGATGATATTACGAGAGCTGCATGAAGACAACATGCACTGCGGTGCTCAAGCCTTACGAGCAACTGCTAGACAACAATATTGGATCCTGAACGACAAAACTATGTCGAGAAATATCGTTCACAACTGTGTGAAGTGTAACAAGGCAAAACCCAAGTTAATGAATCAAATTATGGGTAATTTGCCAGTCGATCGAGTAACACCAACACGCCCGTTTCTCACTACAGGCGTAGACTACTGCGGACCAATTTGGATTCATCATAAAGTTCGCGGAAAAAGACCAGATAAGGCATACATAGCCGTATTCTGTTGCTTCTCTACAAAGGCGGTCCACCTCGAGCTGGTTAGCGATCTGACTACAAATGCCTTTCTAGGAGCCCTGCGGCGCTTCCTAAGCCGCCGCGGCAAATGTCAAACCATTTATTGTGACAATGCCACCAACTTTGTTGGAGCAAACAACCAACTAAAAGAAACTGGGAGAATCAATAGTTGGCGAGAAGGCTCAAGCAGAGATCATCAATCACTGCAACAAAAAACAAGTTGCCTTCAAATTCATACCGCCACGAGCGCCATCATTTGGAGGTCTATGGGAAGCTGCGGTAAAGTCTGCAAAACGACTACTGGTTACCACGACAAATACCGCATCTCTAACATTCGAAGAATTAAACACGGTGATCATCGAAATTGAAGCGATCTTAAACTCTCGCCCAATAACACCAATGTCAAATGACCCTACGGACAACACAGCCCTCACCCCAGCTCATTTTCTGATTGGTGAAACGCTGACTGCTCCCCCCGATGTCAACACAGACCGCAACGAAAAATCCTTACTAAAACGGTGGGAACTAGTATCCAGACTCAAGCAAGGATTTTGGAAGCAATGGTCACAGGAATATTTACAAGAATTGCAAGCCAGACATAAGTGGAAGGCCGTCAACCCCAATATCAAAGAAGGCATGCTTGTTCTAGTCAAGAAAGACAACATACCTGTGATGAGTTGGCCAATGGGACGCATTGTACACACATATCCAGGCCAGGATAATCACGTTCGTGTGGTTGACGTTAAAACTGCCTCAGGCATCTACAAGCGCCCCATAACCAGGCTTGCGCCGTTATTTCCAGAAGACATGGCCAAAAAACGCCCCATCAAGGAAACCGAGGACACAGATAAAAATGATGCGCCACCCGTTCAACGAAAACGTCTAACCATAACCTCGTCTGTGCTAATCCTGCTCTTTATGTTACCCTTGGTACTGAAAAACTCAGTATCTGTGACACGGTTCAACACAAAGCCTGGAATCTATTATGAAAAAATTGGAACAACGAAGAGAGCAGTATCCGACTGGACCATGGTAATATACTATGAATTGGAACCATACTGGCGCGATATGAAACATTTAATTCCATATGTATCCATATCTCAGCACTTTCGTCACTTGTATGATGAATTACAAATGACAAATTCACTTATGCAACATACACGAAAACGCCGGTCCCCATTTGATGCAGTGGGTAACATTGCGAATAGTCTATTCGGAGTATTAGACTCGATCTACGCTAATGAAAGGGCCAAAGTGATAGAGAAGGTAAAAACAAACGAAGAATTTTTGCTGACATTACTGAAGAATCAAACTTCGGTACTTGATTCAACCATTAACATTGTCAAGAAGTCAAGATCTGCATCTGACAAGCGACTAAGACTACTTGAACAGCAAGTTGCTATCATTAGTCAAACTAGAGGAAAATACACTGGTGCACGTCTCACGAAGACTTACCTGGCGTTAACAACTCAATTAACACTGTTAGCAGCCAGCCTTCAACGCATGCAATCGGAAATAGTGGACGTACTTACTGGAATTCGCCACCGTACAATAAGCCCAACATTGATTTCTCCCGATCAATTAAAGGAACAATTGGATCAAATACGGGATCATTTGCCGCCAGATCAAATGCTACCAGTAACATCATCTGACGTTATTCATCAGAAGGCACAGTGACCGACACTCATGTAATATTTAGAATAAGACTACCACTAGTGTTAACATCAATATTAGAACTTTTCAATATTGTGCAGATTCCGATATGGGACTCAAAAAGCTGGCGACTATTTGAGCTTAAAACACCTATTATAGCTGTAAACAGCCACAGGGATCAATTCATGGGACTCACAACAGATGATCTACAACGCTGCCGAACATTACCAAATGAAGAATACATATGCTTTGACCATCAAGCTATGTTTAATGTTAATAATCGGTGTGAGTTTCAACTTTTTAACAACAAAACACCAACAATGTGTCAAGTAACTCATAGAGCAACCAAAATGGTATGGTCAAAAACACACCATCCTAATAATTGGATCTTTGCAACGCATTCTGTAATGGAACTACAAGCCGTATGCAACGGAACCCCGTCTACTATACAACTGATGGACACCGGACTCCTATCGCTGTCATCAGGTTGTACTGCACGCAACTCAGAAATTAGCATCAGTACTTTCAACATCATTATAAGTCATGTGAGAAAGGGCTATGCTCATTTTGGCAACATAATCGAGCCAAACACGACTCAAATCAACATATCAGAGAACAAGGTACAAGAAGATAAGGATCTGGATGACTTGCAGCTAACATTGAACGCACTCAACAAACAAGAGCTGCCAGACCAAATAAGTTCAGTACAACATCATCATATCGCCGCTTATACTGTTTTAGTAGTATCCGTCCTTGTGCTACTTGCCTATACACTACGGAAGCAACGCTTTTGGACCTTGCAATCAACAGCTACAAGGAATGAGGCTGCCATTACACCCGTGCCATCAGCATCCCCAAGACGATTCACACTGGATCTAGATGATGGTTGATCACCGATTCAACGGCCGGGAGAATGTTTAGATTCATTTAAATCATAAGCCAGTTGTACGCTGCAGATAGCGCAGCGTACACAGCAAATAAAGTACACCCAATCCATGGGTTGCGATTAGAAATATGTTCACACCATCTGTCGAGCGGCCTGCACTTAGCAGTGAGTAGCTCAGTCAGCGTCGTAAATAAGATCATTTTAAGACATGATATCTGTGCACGCATAGATAACCATTGATTGTTTAGGTCAACCCGCAGATAGCATAACTAGTCCTAAGCAAACATTATCTTCGAAAAATTCTGTATATAAACGATGCATTTTTCTTCAATAAAGTGAGTGTCTTTTGGAGTGTCTTTAGAGTCTTAGCACATACAAGTCTACTCATTCATTTCTACCATCGCATACACTGTGCGCAACGAAGGACCTCCCTCTCCGTAAGTCCAACTAGTTACAAGTGCTAGTTGCGATGCCTTTTAGTAGTCAGTTTATGTGCTGACTGCTTCCCTTCAAATTTCATACACAAACAATAACGTAAAAGCCTTTTTCCCATTAGATGATGAATTTCATCTAATACGTAGGAAGGGGGTATTTCCTTATGAGTATATTGACTCAGAGAGCAGATTAGATGAGTCAGCTCTTCCCCCCAGAGATGAATTCTTCAACAGTTTAACCAATACAGAATATTCAGTCGAAGACTATTCCCACGCTCAAAAAGTCTGGTCAGTTTTTAGATGTCAAAGTCTTAAATATTACATGGAATTGTATCTTAAGACTGATGTTCTTTTACTGTCGGATGTCTTTCAAAATTTTCGTGCAATTTGCAAGAAAATTTATTCATTAGATTCCGCCCATTATTGCACTACACCCGGTCTCGCATGGGATGCAATGTTGAAGACCACAAAAATAGAACTAGAATTATTAACTGACATTAATATGTATAGGTTCATTCAAAATGGTATTCGTGGTGGATTAGTTCAGTGCTGCAAGCGCTATTCGAAAGTCAACCATATGTATATGGAGAATTATGACAGCACTAAGCCATCAGAATTCCTGATGTATTTAGATGCCAATAATTTATATGGATGGGCAATGTCGCAATATCTCCCATATTCCGGCTTTAGATGGATGAACGATGCAGAATTGAATGCATTTGATATTTCATCTATCAAAGATAATTCAGAGTCTGGGTACATTCTCGAGGTAGATCTTTTGTATCCAGACTCTCTTCACGATTACCATAATGATCTACCTTTTTGCCCATCAAACCAAAAGCCTACTCCGGAGGCTAAAGTTAAAAAACTTGTTGCTGACCTTAGGTCAAAAATAAAGTATCCTATCCATTATAGAAATCTTCAGCAATGTCTAAGAAATGGCTTAGTATTAACAGAAATACACAAAATTTTACAGTTTAAGCAGTCTCCCTGGCTTAAAAAGTACATAGACTTAAATACATATCATAGAACATTAGCAAAAAATAATTTTGAAAAAGACTTTTTCAAATTATTAAATAACGCTGTCTATGGAAAAACGATGGAAAACGTAGAAAAACGTAAAGACATCAAACTGGTCACATCGTGGGAAACCACTAATCGGAATAGATTGGGTGCTCGTGCCCTCATTGCAAAGGCCAATTTCCATAGTTCAGCATAATTTGCAGAAGATATGTATGCGATTCAAATGAATCGACTCCATAATGTGTATGATAAGCCAATGTACTTAGGTTTTACAGTTCTCGAACTGTCAAAATGGCAAATGTACGATTTTCATTATGATTACATGAAGCCAAAGTATCAAGAAAAAGTTTCTTTGAATTATATGGATACAGACTCATTCATATATTCTATTGAGACTAAAGATTTCTTTAAAGACATTGCGGAAGATGTAGAAATGAGATTTGATACATCTGACTATCCGGAGGAGTTATCAAAAAAATATGGGATCAGAAGGTGCAATAAGAAAGTTTTGGGAATGATGAAAGACGAAAACAGTAGAAAAAGAATATTGGAGTTTGTTGGTCTTAGATCCAAAATGTATTCATTGTCTCTTGAGGGTGGTGGATACATCAAAAAATCAAAAGGTGTTAAAAAGTCTGCGTTAGATAAGTTGACTATAAATAGTTATAAGCAATGTCTTTTTGAAAATAAGACATTTTGTGATAGCATGTTGATGTTTAGATCTAAGATTCACAATTTTTATACACATAGAACAAGAAAAACAACTTTAAGTTTAAGAGATGATAAGAGAAAAATAAAAGAAGATGGGATAAATACATATGCCTGGGGGCAATATTGAATTAATTCATAGTAGTAAGAAAAAAAAAAACAAAAAAAAAATTAATTAATAAACAAACCATCAAAAATATTAGTAAAATTAAGTGGAAAAAAATGTAAATAAAATTAAGAAGAAAGAAATTAAATAAATAAATGAATATTTAAAACAAAAAATAAGTACATGTGTCTCTTTAATTTATGCAAGCTGAAAATGTAGGGTGTTGATATGAAAAAAGAAAAGAAAAGTAGAAATACCAAATATACATATGTATATATTTGAAAATTGTTGTCTCCGCTACTCTGGAGTCTGTTAGTAGACGAACTACTAAACAGACTTGCCAACAGTGGTATTCAATGTCAAGGTTATGCCGATGACATTGTTATCATAGCGCGAGGCAAATTTGAAGAATCACTCTGTGACATAGTCCAGTCAGGGATAAGGATAACGTATGACTGGTGTAGGGAGGTTGGACTCAACCTAAACCCTACGAAAACAGTCATCGTCCCCTTTACCAGACGACATAAGTTACAGAGGATGAGACAAATATGGCTCTCAGGGACCCTACTAGAAACAAGTAGGGAGGTCAAATACCTGGGAGTCACTTTTGACAGCAGACTTAACTTTAGCACCCATGTGCAAAACACGATATTAAAGTGCTCCAGGGCGCTTTATACATGTCGTAGTATTGCCGGCAAATCATGGGGTACATCACCAAAGATATTAAGATGGCTGTACCTGATGGTAGTAAGACCCATGTTAACCTGGTTGCATGGGGTGGCAGGACGCAGATGATCACCGTGAAGAAACAACTACAAAAGTTGCAAAGAATGGCCTGTGTATGTATGACAGGAGCTATGCGCACCTGCCCAACAATGGCCCTTGAAGCCTTAATGGAGCTCACACCACTCCACCATATCATAAGGCTCAAGCAGAAAGCCACGCTTCTCAGGATATCAGCAGAAGGAGTTGGGGGCAACCATATCCTAAGCCACAAAGATGCCCAACTCCTTTCAAACGAACTACCCCTACTGACGCAACCTAGGGACGAAATGGCAGCCGAATACATATTCGAGCGAAATTTCACAGTTCGTATGAGTAGTAAAAGGGAATGGACAACTCTGGATGAAGTCCATCCCATGAAACCGCACACCATAAAATGGTACACCGATGGATCACTCACGAATCAGGGCACCGGCCTTGGAGTGGTGGGTCCTCGGGTATTTTACCATGAACCCCTGGGAACGCACACCAGCATATTTCAGGCTGAGGTGTGTGCGATAGGGAGATGTACGGACATCAACATAGAACGTAACTATCGGAATACGGATAAATCCATCCTATCCGATAGTCAAGCAGCATTGAAAGCTATAATGGGGACTAAGATAACATCGAAGGTAGTCCATGAAGTTCGTTCAAAGCTAGACTGAATTGCAAAGACATAGTAGACCTCAACCCAACAAAGATCCTCACGTTCGTAAGGGAGTTGGGGCTGATGGAAGAGCTATAGGCTCAGAAGGGGGGCACAATAGATCAAATAGGTCGCGGTGCAGCTTCCCCCCTAATAATAATAATAATAATATTTGAAAATGTGTGTGTGTGTGTGTTTGTGTATCTGCTTGTGCCTGTATTTAGAAATGCAGTGTACCTGTAAAAAAAAGGAGAAGATAAACACAAGACTTTAGGGTTCAAGTGTGTGCTTGTGTACCTGCGTGTGTCTATTTAAAAATGCAGTGTACCTGAATAAAAAGAAGAAGATGATGATAAACACATGATTTTAGGTTGTACATATATGCATTTTATTTGAATTCATGAATCTGAAAATAAAGTGTATATGTGTGTATGTACAGTGGCTTACAGTTCAAATGGAACAGCGCCTAGCAAAAAATTTAATTGCCTGCCGTAAACTAATTATCCAATATTTTTCAAAAATTCCAAAGACCGATGGTAGGTACATATATTAACCACCTAAATGACTATATGACCCCCATAAACTGGGGTTTCCCCACCTGCTAGGTCGGGTTATGTAAAAAAGTACCTTAATTTATGGTTACATATTATTTGGAACAATGGCGTTATGGACACCTGGGTGCCATAAAACCCGGATTTTTTACGTCAGGTTGATCAAGATAGCGAAATTCATAAACGTATCGGGTTGGGCAAATATTTAAATATATGGTTGGAATGCTGAAGGCACGACTGCAGGAAGAAATCCCTAGATCCCCTCCTTCGGTAACACAACGGGCCAAATATGGCCTAAGTGTGTCAGCCTACCGGGCTGACAGCCGATATAACCTAACCTAACCTACGTCAGGTTGATTATTTTCGGTATAAATAGACCTATCCTTCGTAGTCAGTTTAGTTATATCCTGCATATCGGGTGCAACCAGCCAACAAGGACTATGGACAAACGGACCACCATTGAACAATGGAATCTCATCCTGGAACACTTCAAGATCGGATATTCACATCGCCAAATAGCTAAAATGGTAAATCTAAGCAAATCAACTGTATTCAACATCATTCGGCGCTTCGTCGACGAATATCGAATAGAGGACAAGGGCAGAATGGCACCAAACAAGATTTTCACCGAACAGGAAGAGTGTAGGATCATCAGGAAAGTAAGGAAAAATCCTAAGCTATTGGCTCCAAAATGGACTCAATAGGTGCAGGATGAAAAGTGCAGTGTGGAAACTGTGCGCCAGGTTCTGTGCAAACATGACTTCAATGCCCGAGTACCACTGAAGAAGCCCTTTATAAGCGCAAAAAATAAAGGGACTAAGATGACGTTTGCCAAAACCCACTTGGACAAGGATTTGGAGTTCTGGAACACATTCATATTTGAAGATGAGCCCAAATTCAACATTTTTGGCTAAGACGGACGGAATTATGTGTGGCGACAGTCCAATACTGAGCTGAGTCCCAAAATCCTAAAGGCAACGGTCAAGCACGACGGAGGAAGTATCATGGTATGGGCATCTATCTCGGAAGCCGGCGTCGGAAATTTGGTGTTCATTGAAACAACAATGGATAAGAATGTGTATTTCAATATATTGAAGGAAAATTTACTCCAAAGTGCCAAGAAGCTAGGAATCCGACGTACTTTCTGGTTCTACCACGACAACGATCAGGATAACAGCCAAGCATAAGTCCGGATTAGCACAGTCCTGGCATATCTGGAACTGCCCCCACATGATAATTCCAAAGGCCCAGTCTCCAGATTTAAATGTTATTTAAAATTTGTGGGCTCTGCTGAAAAATAACATCGGGAATCACAGATCCGATCTCAAAAATGCTCTGCTGGATGAGTGGAGCAAAATCAGTCCAGAAATGACCCGGAAGCTGGTATCTTCCATGAATAATAGCTTAAGAGAAGTTATTAAGGCTAAAGGATATCATACTAAGTATTAATATCCTTATTTAAGTTTTTATACGCCTAATATGTTACTTTTCCAAGACTGTTCCAAAAAAAACTGTAACATGTATTTTGGATATGTTTTCAGTTTTTGACTAATTTTAGTTAATTAATTAATATTTTTATAAAAACTGAAGTTTTCTTTTCAAACGAGATATAACATAAAACAAATTGGCATTTAAACATTTTGCGTTTGTTTTTTTGTTTAAACCTTATAGCACTTTAAATTTTTTGCTAGGCGCTGTTCCATTTGAACTGTAAGCCACTGCATGTGTGGAATAAATAATAACATAAAAGAAATATGTATTTTGTAATGTTTTTTTTATTATTTATTTAAATGTAATGAATAAATGAAATACAATTGATTAAATTTAGTATTTATTATTAAATATTTTTAATAAAGTTTAAAAATTTTACTGAATTTTCTAGAAGATCGTCAGCATCGAAAATTTTCTTTATATCCCATTCCTCAGCAATGGGCTTCTCAACAAGAAGCTCATCGAATGTGGGTTCCATCCTTTGTCCCTCCTCGGTTATATCGACGATGAAGGTTTCCGAGTCGTCAACCTTTTGCTTCTTGTGGAACGAAGCGTCCTCCTCCTCCTCGATTGTCCATTTCTCTCTGGGTGAAATTTCCAAGAGCTCAATCCATTCTGATGGACTCAGCTGTCCCAATTGAAAATTCATTGAATTCTCCTCGTCGTCCATGAAATTGAACAGCTCCTGAATGTTCTTCGACATCTTTTTGAATGAGATACTTGTATTCAAGACGCTCTTTTATATCCGAAATTCCGTACACTGAGTACATTCGTTTCATACATAAATTAACCGAAACCTTAGTGCACAGGTCCGAAGGCTTAAGGGAAATTACTGACAGGTTCATCACAAATCAATACTGTTCATGCAATTTTAATCTATTAATAGTAATATAGTATAGTAATAATATTTATCCAAGAGTTCTGATCATTTGAGAACCCAAGCCATTTAACTAGAACTCTATATTTTCGACGCCTTATTATCTTTTCAATCAAGTAAGTGTTTGGAAATCTTGTTTTCCTCAACTCTTCATTATAGAAACCTCCTTTCAGAACTGCACCTTGATAGTCTTCCAGTATGTATGTAGTTGGATTGGTATTTTGTATTTGATTTATTTTCAAAATTTCAGTTGTCCAGTTCGGTGTATACCCCTTTTCAAATGTATGTTTATGCTTGCTAATACGCACATAATCTCCAAAATCAAATTTACTACCATTGAAGATTTTTATATGAATGTAGGCAGTATTCAACAACTTGTTCTCATTTAACGAATTTACATCAACAGGTCTCATTTGAATTGTTCTATAATGTTTTCGATTGTACTCATTTATCAGTTGTTTATAAATTGTAATCCAACAATATGTTCCATTATAACTAAACTCTCTCCACATCATCTCCTTAAGCGTTCTATTAAAACGCTCAACAATTGACGCCTTAAGACCACTAAAAGTTGAGTAATGATTGATGTTATGTTTTCTACACAAACTCTTAAAGTCTGTATTAAAAAATTCTTTTCCATCATCGGTCTGTAAATTCTTTGGAATTCGATTCTCCTTAAGTATACCCGAGAATGCGCGTTCAACTTCTTTCGCAGATTTTGTTTTCAATGCTTGTCCCCATGCATATTTCGAAAACGTATCAATAACTGTCAATAGAAATTTATATCCTTTATTCGATGATGAGTACTGTCGCATTTCTACCAAGTCTGCTTGCCAATGATCATCGATTCCCTTCATAATAACTCTTCGGCGTTTAAAATTTTTACGAGCTGGTGCATGTAATTCCTCTATTAAATTCCTCCTACTCATGATTATCTTTTAAGTTATTTTTCTTCATATTTAGCTTTACTTTAATTTTATTTTTTATTTATTTGTATTTATTTTATAAACGAGAACAAGGCCTACTTCCTTTTGAAAAGTGCTGTCTGCAGACCATTTTGAAACAGTTTGTATTTAGTACCAATGCTTTGACCATTTTCCGTATAGTCTTCCATCAAGTGGAAAACTTTACTCTCTATTCCGCTCATTTGAGAAATGTCCGAACTTGTTAACGGTCCTATAGGTTATAACTCATGGCACACAAGACACATTATTTATCTATTTTATTATCGAATCTTAAAGAGTCAATATTTAAATTTTATATTTTGATTTTCACCGTTAAATAATGACTTAATGACTCTATTTGCGAATTAAAATTCGTTTGTAAAGAACTTTCTGATTTTTTCAAGAGTTCTTCCACCTCAATTTTATTTTTATTAATCTCATGAAGAATTGTAAATGATATTTCACTTATTGTTTTCTGATCCGACTGATCTTTTCCTTTTAAAAGTTTTTCAAAGCTCTCCATTGTTTCTTCTACTTTTCGTTCTAAAAAGACTTTAGTAACCGCATCATTATCTTCCAAGGGTTCACCCACATTCTTAAGACGTTTGTTTGAAAAAATAATGTTCTGATCACCATCAAGTAGAACACCAGCAATTTGTTTTTTTACACTTGATCTTTCTTTTTCATTGCTTGTTGAGAAGAAGTGACCAAACTATCAAGAGGCATTTTGATATTACTAAATTATTGTTCATCACAGTATTAGTTATTTATTCAATAAATAATTTTTGCTTCACGAAGTTCTTCAACTATCGAAACGATTTCATTATTATGATTAGTGTTTAAGTTTAAGTCTATCAACGATCTCATTTGGATCATCCCTATATACATAATTTGGCTTAGTTGAACTGAGTGTCATAAAACTTCCACCCTGATGCATGGATTTCTTATTTAGAGGTGTAGACATTGCACTTGGATTATCATTTTTTGAGAAAAGTTTTTTTTATTAATTGAGTGTACTTTTTAGAACGATTTCCCTTAAGCGGGCCATCAGGTAGATGATTTTTTCTATGGGCATTGGTTTTTCAAAAGATTTTCTGATATACATCCAAATCCGTTTCATCATAACCTTTAGGATCTTTCAAGTAAATCAAAGAGTATAATCCACGAGTAATATTCCACTTTTCACCAGATTCCAGCTCAATTTTCTTGTGGTAAATATATATTTTAGAACTACCCAAAATAATTTGTCCACTTTTTTTAGTAGGTCCAAATGCTTTATCGAGCTTTTTCTGACGATCTAAATCATTTAAACTAAGATTAAAGATCTCATCAGTTATTTCTTTCGTTTGATTATAGTCTTTATTACTAATTGCATCAGGTTTATTATAACTCTCTTCGCTGGGTCTAACGATAAATCTTCTGTTTGAAGCTCAGATATTCCTTTTTCGAGTGCATCATAATATTCAGCAATACTACTAAAGTTTTCATCACTTTTAATTTCATTCCTACTATTTACTTGTCCTTCCTCGTCTTCCTTTTTTACTTTCATCAACTGATTTGCAAATAAATTCCCTCTAACAATTTTCTGAAGAGGTTGCGTTATTGGCTCAAACGTTTCCTCTAATTGATATTCATTTGCGGCTCTACCTAATTTAATGCTTTGAAATTTTCTTTTTAGTGCGTTTCTTGTTTTTGTCAATTCTTTCAGAATATGCTCATCCATTTTTAATTAAAAAACCAACAGATCTAAACCGAAAAACACATTTATAGGTGGTTTCTGGTTTTCAAGCGGTTTGATGCAGTTTATCATGTGTTAATACGGTTTTTATGTGGTTTTAATACAGTTTAATAGTCATACTAAAGATAGTATAACTATGTATCATTTTTATATACTAAAATAAAATAAAATATTATCTGGTTTTTATTCATTAATTTATTTATTTTAAAGTTCAATACGGTACGAATAAGTTAATTAAAATCAGCAGGTTTATGCTTCAGTAATAGAAATCTTAAACATAAGTGTCCACAGTTAAAAGAACCAAATCGTTGAACTTGGTTATAATTATATTTTATATTCTTTCCCAAATATCTAATAAGCTCTAAAAGTGGCGGTAAATTTCTATAACTATCAAAATATCTGATTTGCTTATCTGCTTTGTAGTAAGCTACCCAATGCATTCCAGCTCCAGTAGAAATTTCCAAGTTAACAATACCACATTCTCTTTTCCGTACTCGTTTTGGTAATGAGTCTCTCATAAATACACCTCGGAAAAAGGGGATATGTTGTGAGCAAAACTCACAATGTCTATGTTTGAGAGCGGGAAAGTCAGTTGATATACCATATATCTTTTGATATGGTCTTAGATAGAGTCCATTGCCTAAATCAATGGCTTCCATTCTTCTGTTATGTCGTTTATTTTCTTCCAATTCTTTCTTTGCATTTTTCGCACTATTAATACTCTTTGCAATAGCTGCACCACCAGAGGCAAGTCCACCTGATGCTCCGAGTGCTGTTATAATGGGTATAAGCGGCAAGAAGCCACCAACTTTCGGAACACTAATAACTCAAGGGATTATTACTTCATTTTTCTTTCGCCCAAAAGTCTTGTTTATTGCTTTTTTTTTTAGCGATTTTTATCGCAGATTGAATATCAAAAGGCTTCTTTTTCTTCAATGCTCTGGTAAACACTCTTACGGCATGCATGCATTTTTTCTTTTTCTCACATGGCTTTTTATATTCTCTTTGTTTGAGTCCCATGCCAAATTTTTTCTTTGCTTTCATTATGTTGGTTACAAAATAAGCTGCGGCTCTTTCCCCAAGAGTACTATCAGAGGCCTTTACACACTCCCACGCTTTTTCGGCCAAATTTGAATCAGCTATATTCCGATTTCTCAAATCTTTATGATTAGCATATGCTATGTCGTGCTCCCTACAAGCAGCATCTAATGGATTTATTCCCTTTTCGCCTCTTTCCAAACGACTTTCTAGCGTAGTTCCTGGACCACAGAACTGATAACCAGGTATATGTAGTTCAATTGGGAGGGAGTTGATTATTTTATTGATGAGACGTCTACCTCGATAGAGCTGTGATTTGCTACTAGTTGATTTATAAAAGCGCACTACCATTTTAATTGATATTTATTCTTCAAAGACTTGCAAGAGAGTAACGATCTGCTGAGAGAAGTGTATCTGATATGAGATTAATAAAACAAAAAACGAACATAGAAGTGAGGAATATCGATTTTAAAAATGGAGAAGACAAGCAAGTTAGACATAGCAGATTATTATTATTATTATTAGCAGAATTGTTGGACCTTCTAATTGTGGGAAAACAAATGTAATGATCAGTTTGATTGAAAGCCCAAATGGAGTGAAATTTGAAAATATTTATTTATATTCAAATTCTTTACATCAACCAAAATATGAATACTTGAAAACACTCGTGAACCCAATAAAAGGGATGGGATATTTTACATTTTCAGAAAATGAAAGTGTTCTAGCACCAAGTAAAGCCAAAAAGAACTCTATAATGATTTTTGATGATGTTGCTTGTGTAAAACAAAATAATATTCGTGCATACTTCTGTATGGGACGACATAATAACATTGATGCGTTTTATTTATGTCAAACGTATACACGCATCCCTAAACATCTTATTCGTGATAATGCAAACCTAATAATAATGTTCAAGCAGGATGAACTAAATATGAAACATGTGTATCAAGATCATGTAGGCGTAGATATGAAATTTGATGAATTTAAGAATATATGTCAATTTTGTTGGAAGGAAAAATATGGTTTTGTACTTATAAGTAAAGATGATCCTCTAGAAAATGGACGCTATAGACGGGGATTCGCTGACTTTATTAGAATTTGAAATATAATATGAACAAATCTCATTATTAGTTCACTTAGCAATAATCGATCGAAATGACAACAACTCTTATATTAACGGGCAACAGCTCAATTTTAATGACAAACTATCATCCACCCATTGAATTGAAGCGAAATTATGAGTGTGCACTCATTGATTTCCACATGTATAACTCAATTCCAAATGTTGATCACGATAATAATTTATTTCATATTGGAGAACATGTTTTTGAGATACCTGTTGGATCATATGAGCTTAGTGATATAAGAAATATTATTATTGAGAAAATGGAGGAAAAAGAACCAAATAAATTAAAACACCCTCTCATCGAAAGTAACAATAATACGCTTCAAGTGATGATTTCAACTAAGGAACATCCTATATATTTTAACAAAGCGAAAACTATTGGTCAATTATTCGGGTTTAATTAAAAAGTACTAACACCGAATTCTATACACATCTCAGAAAAGTAAATACAATTCGAATAGAATGTAATATTGTAAGCGGATCATATGTTAATGCAGAATCAAGTCATGTATTGCATGAGTTTGCATTAAATGTCCCCCCAGGCTATAAAATGAGTGAGAAGCCACACAATCTTATTTATTTCGCAGTTCGTGTTCACTGCGAGAGATACAGTCGTTAAAAATACGGATTGTTGATCAGGACGGAAATTATTTAATTTACGTAATGAGAGCGAAAATGATTATTTACAATAAAAATGTATGCTATCCTCCATTATCAAACACTTTGAGTTATAATGCAGAAGAAAGAATGTCGTTAAGGACAACGCTTACAACAGAGAACAAATTGTTTTTAAGGTCATTGGGTTTAAGAATTAGAGAACAATGACTAATTTATTAACTGTTCGAGAGAAACCCTATTCGGATGAGAGTATAATCAAAAAAGAATATCATAGCTACTCTCCTTATCTACAATCATTTAAGAGTAATGATGAAGTTAGAATCACAATCCAGAATCAGGACTTATATGTGATACCGAACGAGAGTTTTATTAATTGTGAAGACTATAACAAAGTCTTATTAAATTGTAAACATGAGCTAATACTACTCATAACTAAAAACATGGATGATGTATATCATAGTAAAATTGGAAGTATTGAGTATAAATTAAATATAACTAATATTACATGGAAAGTACCACATATTACTCTCAGTGATGAGAAGAAATTACTAATGTTAAATATAACAAAAAATGGAGGCTCACTACCACTAGCATTCCGCAGTTGGGATTGTTATCTCAATCCAACACTAGCAGAAGGCACTCATCATGTGTGGAATGTAAAATTTTCAGCTAATAGGGAACGCCCCCGTTTCGCTATAATAGCCTTTATACTGGATAATTAATTGATTCAAAATCAATTGCAAAACTTGAAAGTGTACTTGAACTCTGAAACATATCCCTATGATGATATGAATATAAATTTTAATCGTGAACGATTTGCAACTTTGTATGATATGTATGCAAATTTCCATGCAAGTTACTATATGAAGCAGTCTGAACCGTTGTTAAGACCTAAGGAATTTAAGGAAAAAGCACCGATTGTTGTTATAGATCTAACACATCAGAATGAGTCTGTTAAAACAGGACCGATCGATATCAGAGTTTCCATCGAGTTGGAGAGTGCAAGTGTGAGAAACACTAAAGTATATTGTCTGCTTATGCATGATCGGTTAGTTGAGTATTCACCATTAACAGGATTAGTTCAGCAGTTTGTTTAAATCAATTCGATGGAGAACCAAGTAGTTGTTGACATTCAAGGATTTTTTGGAAATTGCGACAATTTTATATAAAAAGAAATTGCTCTTGTTTTTAAGAATGGTTATTATCATGAAATTCATTACCTTATAAGACCTCTATATGATTTTCTTAGACTAACGAAGAAGGCCCGTAAAACGGCAATAAGGTTAACTAGAAATCAGAACAATCTCTATTGGAATGATGGAAATGATAGCTTTTTAGAAGTCAGAAACTATCTTCGTGAGCTTCTCAAGGATATGAGAGTAATCACAAAGGGAGATACAAAGAAAAAGTTTCTTGAAAAGTTTCTAAAGACGTGTGTAATCAACATTGAAGACTTTGGATGTCCACGATTAGATGCGATGAAATTAAATGTTTTCTCCGATTGTGAATCCCATCTAAATAAAGGAGTATGTGCCCTAAGAAATGCACGAGTTAGATTTTATTATAATCTGTAATTTAAATGTGGTGTAAACCCATTGGCTAAATTGAATAAAGCAAACTCGATATATAGTATTTTATAGATTTTATAGTTTGTTTATATTTAGGAACATAATAGTACAATCAAATTTTAATTTCCATATATTTCAAAATTAGAGTTTTCTAAGATTACAAATAGTTTAAATAAATTGTTTAGAGCACATTGGTTTATTTTCTCATGTATTCTACAATTTGTGAAAAAGTTTTGAAAGTGTCTTAAACTTTGATCTAGTTCTAAATCAACTATTTTTGTAGTTAAATATTTACTTAAAAACTATTTCTTTGCTCGACCTCGTACAATAACTGTAGCGAAACTATTTAATGGACTTAATATATCACCAAGGCTTAAGTAAGAAATGTCGCCATCACACCAATCCAATCCATCGACTATTTAGTTGTTTTTAGCGTTTTTCTTGTTATTTCATAGTGCTCTTTTATATCATAAGGAGGCTTGAAGTGAAAGAAATTCGGAAGGATTGATCCGACTTGCATGAAGGCCAATTCCTTTACAAAAATTTGTTGCTCGTTTCCAAATATATACTGAAAGTCAAGAAGAACACACGAGCTCCTGTCTATCTTAATCATGTTGCGTCTAATGTGTATAATGTACTGAGAAGCATGAGCAAGACTCTTCACCTTAAATAGCGTTCACAATTCAATTCCCAAGTTAGTTTGAGACAACTTTTCAATCGATATGGACACACTTCAGCTAAGAAAATCCAGAAATTCAAGAAAAATTCAAGATCACGAAATCATTTTTGGTTTCGAGTAATTTGTTAATCTACAACTAAAATTAATGTGTGGCTTTTCAACAACGAGACGATTTACATCAATGGTTTGGATGCAGCAGCATAAACGTAATTTCATTGGATTTGGAAAAGAGGAATGCATTCAATTACTGACGTTTAAGGAATATATCCAGTTAAGGCTTGAGCAGTTTGAGTTCTTGATGCCTGATGCAATAATTGATAATCCCAAGATTGAGAGCATAAAGTGTAATTTTAAGATTAGAAAATCCGATAAGCAATGCATATTAATTTTAAATCAATACGGAAATAAAATTGAATTTGATAGTGAATCATGGAGAGCCTTCATAAGATGAGGGATATTTTTCACGTCATTTTTGTGTTGGAACACACTGCTTAAAAATCAAATTTGTAATATATATAATAATTATATTATCCCAAAATGTTCAAAGATGGGGAAATATGATGTACAACTTTTAGATTTAAGTGTGTCTTATGGACATGAAGCAGAAATTGATTTAACACGCCTATGCTTTGAAATTTCAAGAAAAATGGGAAAAGAAATTAAAAAAGATGTAAACCAGTATAGACAAGTATTACAAAAGAAAGTTACACAAGTATAGACACTTTATAAATAAAGTAAAATAATTCTTCAGTTGCATTTCTGCTTTTGGAGAATACACAACAGAATGGGTCTAATTTCGAATTTTGGATTTAAAACAAATGTAAGGAAAATTGATGATTTCCTCAAGGAGTTTGAGGATGTAATTTTCCCTGAACATTCTAAATTGTTGGAGGAATACCGAGTATTTTTCTTGGAATATGAAAACTATCGTCTAATTAAATCAAAATATGGAAAGCACTTGACAGTGTGCTCATGGTCTTCGGATAACGCTACAGAAGGAGTTGATACATGTGCTTGTTACTTCTTTGCATCATATAAAAGAAAACTGGATCGTCTTATATTTCAATATACTAACTTAAGAAAGAGGTTAAGCAAAATGGATAATAATAATAATATAGTTTCATAATGTACATGTATCCTAAAATTAAACTATAACAATAAGAATAAACAAATTTTCACATTTGTAAACATTCTATTTATAAATAAATAAAATATATTATGAAAATTAGAAAAAAAGAAGTTATTTTATTTAAACATTTTAAACTCTACAAACCTAGGTATGAAGCCCACATGTGCACAAAGAGGCTATTATTTCAAATTATTGTGAAATTAACATAAGAGTGCACTGTAAAAAGGGAGAGAACCAAACACACGAAAAAGGTACCAGCACGTGGCAAACGTACGTGCGAAGTACCTACTTAACTACAGTTTACACCAATAATACTTTAATTATTGTGTGGGAAAACATTCAGGTGTGAGGTGTCGTATGAGTTCTATGCATAGACAAAGAAGTGGCAAAAGAGAAGCGAGCATTACCTTTCCACTGATCGTTGCACCCACCCTCAATAATCAAATCATGAACAGGCACAACAGTGCGCCAGCTGCTAGCTGATCTTCCACTTGATACAAAAACACAGGTTACAGGTTACACGTCAAGCACACAATATCCTCCTTAAAACCACAATCACGTACGCACACACAAGTGCTGCTGAGTGATCCTCCACCTCATGCCAACCCACAATAAAAAAAGGGTCAGCCATAAATCTATACCCTTCGATCATAAATGTCTCATACGTGATCCAAAATCACACAATTTCCTAAAAAAGGTCACACACCTGTCACTCCCCCACCCAGAAGCAATAAATAAGCTCCAATAATGAAGCAATTAAAAATCAAAAAAGCAATAACCTGCTTCCTGTCATAGAATCCCCATTTCCCTACTACTCTCGAAGTCAATTCGAGATTTTGACGTTTTAAGTTTCTGTTTCCAAATTCAAACGGATGTATCTTCGCAATGATTGTCAGAAGTTAGAATTTCTTTCAACATTATGAAGCCTAATTTATATATATTGATTCTGCATCAAAAGTTGAATATATGTAGTCTAGAAGAAAATTCGAGAAATTTACATTTTAAGTTTCTGTTCCCAAATTCAAACGGATGTATCTTCGCCAATAATTGTCAGAAGTTAGAATTTATTTCAACATTATGAAGCCCTTTTTATATAATTTGACTCTGCATCAAAAGCTGAAAATATGCCGTCTTGAAGTCAATTCGAGAAATTAACGTTTTAAGTTTCTGTTCCCAAATTCAAACGGATGTATCTTCGCCAATAATTGTCAGAAGTTAGAATTTCTTTCAACATTATGAAGCCCTTTTTATATATTTTGATTCTGCATCAAAAGCTGAAAATATGTAGTCTTGAAGTCAATTCGAGAAATTGACGTTTTAAGTTTCTGTTTCCAAATTCAAACGGTTGTATCTTCGCCAATAATTGTCAAAAGTTAGAATTTCTTTCAACATTATGAAGCCATTTTTATATATTTTGACTCTGCATCAAAAGCTGAAAATATGTAGTCTCGAAGTCATTTCGAGAAATTGACGTTTCAAGTTTCTGTTTCCAAATTCAAACGGATGTATCTTCGCCAATAATTGTCAGAAGTCAGAATTTCTTTCAACATTATGAAGCCCTTTTAATATATTTTGATTCTGCATCAAAAGCTGAAAATATGTAGTCTCGAAGTCATTTCGAGAAATTGACGTTTTAAGTTTCTGTTTCCAAATTCAAACGGATGTATCTTCGCCAATAATTGTCAGAAGTTAGAATTTCTTTCAACATTATGAAGCCCTTTTAATATATTTTGATTCTGCATCAAAAGCTGAAAATATGTAGTCTCGAAGTCATTTCGAGAAGTTGACGTTTTAAGTTTCTGTTTCCAAATTCAAACGGATGTATCTTCGCCAATAATTGTCAGAAGTTAGAATTTCTTTCAACATTATGAAGCCCTTTTTATATATTTTGACTCTGCATCAAAAGCTGAAAATATGTAGTCTCGAAGTCATTTCGAGAAATTGACGTTTTAAGTTTCGGTTTCCAAATTCAAACGGATGTATCTTCGCCAATAATTGTCAGAAGTTAGAATTTCTTTCAACATTATGAACCCATTTTAATATATTTTGATTCTGCATCAAAAGCTGAAAATATGTAGTCTCGAAGTCATTTCGAGAAATTGACGTTTTAAGTTTCTGTTTCCAAATTCAAACGGATGTATCTTCGCCAATAATTGTCAGAAGTCAGAATTTCTTTCAACATTATGAAGCCCTTTTTATATATTTTGATTGTGCATCAAAAGCTGAAAATATGTAGTCTCGAAGTCATTTCGAGAAATTGACGTTTCAAGTTTCTGTTTCCAAATTCAAACGAATGTATCTTCGCCAATAATTGTCAGAAGTTAGAATTTGTTTCAACATTATGCAGCCATTTTTATATATTTTGATTCTGCATCAAAAGCTGAAAATATGTAGTCTCGAAGTCATTTCGAGAAATTGACGTTTTAAGTTTCTGTTTCCAAATTCAAACGGATGTATCTTCGCCAATAATTGTCAGAAGTTAGAATTTCTTTCAACATTATGAAGCCCTTTTTATATATTTTGACTGTGCATCAAAAGCTGAAAATATGTAGTCTCGAAGTCATTTCGAGAAATCGACGTTTTAAGTTTCTGTTTCCAAATTCAAACGGATGTATCTTCGCCAATAATTGTCAGAAGTTAGAATTTCTTTCAACATTATGAAGCCCTTTTTATATATTTTGATTCTGCATCAAAAGCTGAAAATATGTAGTCTCGAAGTCATTTCGAGAAATTGACGTTTTAAGTTTCTGTTTCCAAATTCAAACGGATGTATCTTCGCCAATAATTGTCAGAAGTTAGAATTTCTTTCAACATTATGAAGCCCTTTTTATATATTTTGACTCTGCTTCAAAAGCTGAAAATATGTAGTCTCGAAGTTATTTCGAGAAATTGACGTTTTAAGTTTCTGTTTCCAAATTCAAACGGATGTATCTTCGCCAATAATTGTCAGAAGTTAGAATTTCTTTCAACATTATGAAGCCCTTTTTATATATTTTGACTCTGCATCAAAAGCTGAAAATATGTAGTCGCGAAGTAATTTCGAGAAATTGACGTTTTAAGTTTCTGTTTCCAAATTCAAACGGATGTATCTTCGCCAATAATTGTCAGAAGTTAGAATTTCTTTCAACATTATGAAGCCCTTTTTATATATTTTGACTCTGCATCAAAAGCTGAAAATATGTAGTCTCGAAGTCATTTCGAGAAATTGACGTTTAAAGTTTCTGTTTCCAAATTCAAACGGATGTATCTTCGTAAATAATTGTCAGAAGTTAGAATTTCTTTCAACATTATAAAGCCCTTTTTATATATTTTGATTCTGCATCAAAAGCTGAAAATATGTAGTCTCGAAGTCATTTCGAGATATTGGCGGCTTAAGTTTCTTTTCCCAAATTCAAACGGATGTATCTTCGCCAATAATTGTCAGAAGTCAGAATTTCTTTCAACATTATGAAGCCCTTTTTATATATTTTGACTCTGCATCAAAAGCTGAAAATATGTAGTCGCGAAGTCATTTCGAGAAATTGACGTTTTAAGTTTCTGTTTCCAAATTCAAACGGATGTATCTTCGCCAATAATTGTCAGAAGTTAGAATTTCTTTCAACATTATGCAGCCCTTTTTATATATTTTGATTCTGCATCAAAAGCTGAAAATATGTAGTCTCGAAGTCATTTCGAGAAATTGACATTTTAAGTTTCTTTTTTCAAATTCAAACGGATGTATCTTCGCCAATAATTGTCAGAAGTTAGAATTTCTTTCAACATTATGAAGCCCTTTTAATATATTTTGACCCTGCATCAAAAGCTGAAAATATGTAGTCTCGAAGTCATTTCGAGAAATTGACGTTTTAAGTTTCTGTTTCCAAATTCAAACGGATGTATCTTCGCCAATAATTGTCAGAAGTTAGAATTTCTTTCAACATTATGAAGCCCTTTTTATATATTTTGACTGTGCATCAAAAGCTGAAAATATGTAGTCTCGAAGTCATGTCGAGAAATCGACGTTTTAAGTTTCGGTTTCCAAATTCAAACGGATGTATCTTCGCCAATAATTGGCAGAAGTTAGAATTTCTTTCAACATTATGAAGCCCTTTTTTATATATTTTGATTCTGCATCAAAAGCTGAAAATATGTAGTCGCGAAGTCATTTCGAGAAATTGACGTTTTAAGTTTCTGTTTCCAAATTCAAACGGATGTATCTTCGCCAATAATTGTCAGAAGTCAGAATTTCTTTCAACATTATGAAGCCCTTATTATATATTTTGATTCTGCATCAAAAGCTGAAAATATGTAGTCTCGAAGTCATTTCGAGAAATTAACGTTTTAAGTTTCTGTTTCCAAATTCAAACGGATGTATCTTCGCCAATAATTGTCAGAAGTCAGAATTTCTTTCAACATTATGAAGCCCTTTTTATATATTTTGATTCTGCATCAAAAGCTGAAAATATGTAGTCTCGAAGTCATTTCGAGAAATTGACGTTTCAAGTTTCTGTTTCCAAATTCAAACGGATGTATCTTCGCCAATAATTGTCAGCAGTTAGAATTTCTTTCAACATTATGAAGCCCTTTTTATATATTTTGACTGTGCATCAAAAGCTGAAAATATGTAGTCGCGAAGTCATTTCGAGAAATTGACGTTTTAAGTTTCGGTTTCCAAATTCAACCGGATGTATCTTCGCCAATAATTGTCAGCAGTTAGAATTTCTTTCAACATTATGCAGCCCTTTTTATATATTTTGATTCTGCATCAAAAGCTGAAAATATGTAGTCTCGAAGTCATTTCGAGAAATTGACGTTTTAAGTTTCTGTTTCCAAATTCAAACGGATGTATCTTCGCCAATAATTGTCAGAAGTTAGAATTTCTTTCAACATTATGAAGCCCTTTTTATATATTTTGATTCTGCATCAAAAGCTGAAAATATGTAGTCTCGAAGTCATTTCGAGAAATTGACGTTTTAAGTTTCTGTTTCCAAATTCAAACGGATGTATCTTCGCCAATAATTGTCAGAAGTTAGAATTTCTTTCAACATTATGAAGCCCTTTTTATATATTTTGACTCTGCATCAAAAGCTGAAAATATGTAGTCTTGAAGTCATTTCGAGAAATTGACGTTTTAAGTTTCTGTTTCCAAATTCAAACGGATGTATCTTCGCCAATAATTGTCAGAAGTTAGAATTTCTTTCAACATTATGAAGCCCTTTTTATATATTTTGACTCTGCATCAAAAGCTGAAAATATGTAGTCGCGAAGTCATTTCGAGAAATTGACGTTTTAAGTTTCTGTTTCCAAATTCAAACGGATGTATCTTCGCCAATAATTGTCAGAAGTTAGAATTTCTTTCAACATTATGCAGCCCTTTTTATATATTTTGACTCTGCATCAAAAGCTGAAAATATGTAGTCGCGAAGTCATTTCGAGAAATTGACGTTTTAAGTTTCTGTTTCCAAATTCAAACGGATGTATCTTCGCCAATAATTGTCAGAAGTCAGAATTTCTTTCAACATTATGAAGCCCTTATTATATATTTTGATTCTGCATCAAAAGCTGAAAATATGTAGTCTCGAAGTCATTTCGAGAAATTGACGTTTTAAGTTTCTGTTTCCAAATTCAAACGGATGTATCTTCGCCAATAATTGTCAGAAGTCAGAATTTCTTTCAACATTATGAAGCCCTTATTATATATTTTGATTCTGCATCAAAAGCTGAAAATATGTAGTCTCGAAGTCATTTCGAGAAATTAACGTTTTAAGTTTCTGTTTCCAAATTCAAACGGATGTATCTTCGCCAATAATTGTCAGAAGTTAGAATTTCTTTCAACATTATGAAGCCCTTTTTATATATTTTGATTCTGCATCAAAAGCTGAAAATATGTAGTCTCGAAGTCATTTCGAGAAATTGACGTTTCAAGTTTCTGTTTCCAAATTCAAACGAATGTATCTTCGCCAATAATTGTCAGAAGTTAGAATTTGTTTCAACATTATGAAGCCCTTTTTATATATTTTGATTCTGCATCAAAAGCTGAAAATATGTTGTCTCGAAGTCATTTCGAGAAATTGACGTTTTAAGTTTCTGTTTCCAAATTCAAACGGATGTATATTCGCCAATAATTGTCAGAAGTTAGAATTTCTTTCAACATTATGAAGCCATTTTTATATATTTTGATTCTGCATCAAAAGCTGAAAATATGTAGTCTCGAAGTCATTTCGAGAAATTGACGTTTTAAGTTTCTGTTTCCAAATTCAAACGGATGTATCTTCGCCAATAATTGTCAGAAGTTAGAATTTCTTTCAACATTATGAAGCCCTTTTTATATATTTTGACTGTGCATCAAAAGCTGAAAATATGTAGTCTCGAAGTCATTTCGAGAAATCGACGTTTTAAGTTTCTGTTTCCAAATTCAAACGGATGTATCTTCGCCAATAATTGTCAGAAGTTAGAATTTGTTTCAACATTATGAAGCCCTTTTTATATATTTTGATTCTGCATCAAAAGCTGAAAATATGTAGTCTCGAAGTCATTTCGAGAAATTGACGTTTTAAGTTTCTGTTTCCAAATTCAAACGGATGTATATTCGCCAATAATTGTCAGAAGTTAGAATTTCTTTCAACATTATGAAGCCCTTTTTATATATTTTGATTCTGCATCAAAAGCTGAAAATATGTAGTCTTGAAGTCATTTCGAGAAATTAGAATATCTTTCAACATTATGAAGCCCTTTTTATATATTTTGACTGTGCATCAAAAGCTGAAAATATGTAGTCTCGAAGTCATTTCGAGAAATCGACGTTTTAAGTTTCTGTTTCCAAATTCAAACGGATGTATCTTCGCCAATAATTGTCAGAAGTTAGAATTTCTTTCAACATTATGAAGCCCTTTTTATATATTTTGACTCTGCTTCAAAAGCTGAAAATATGTAGTCTCGAAGTCATTTCGAGAAATTGACGTTTTAAGTTTCTGTTTCCAAATTCAAACGGATGTATCTTCGCCAATAATTGTCAGAAGTTAGAATTTCTTTCAACATTATGAAGCCCTTTTTATATATTTTGACTCTGCATCAAAAGCTGAAAATATGTAGTCGCGAAGTCATTTCGAGAAATTGACGTTTTAAGTTTCGGTTTCCAAATTCAACCGGATGTATCTTCGTAAATAATTGTCAGAAGTTAGAATTTCTTTCAACATTATAAAGCCCTTTTTATATATTTTGATTCTGCATCAAAAGCTGAAAATATGTAGTCTCGAAGTCATTTCGAGAAATTGACGTTTTAAGTTTCTTTTCTCAAATTCAAACGGATGTATCTTCGCCAATAATTGTCAGAAGTTAGAATTTCTTTCAACATTATGAAGCCCTTTTTATATATTTTGACTCTGCATCAAAAGCTGAAAATATGTAGTCGCGAAGTCATTTCGAGAAATTGACGTTTTAAGTTTCGGTTTCCAAATTCAAACGGATGTATCTTCGCCAATAATTGGCAGAAATTAGAATTTCTTTCAACATTATGAAGCCCTTTTTATATATTTTGACTCTGCATCAAAAGCTGAAAATATGTAGTCGCGAAGTCATTTCGAGAAATTGACGTTTTAAGTTTCTGTTTCCAAATTCAAACGGATGTATCTTCGCCAATAATTGTCAGAAGTTAGAATTTCTTTCAACATTATGCAGCC